>NW_027045499.1:0-145179 GCF_025399875.1 Dalotia coriaria
GAGTGGAGCGCACAGCGCACAGCATGGCGAAATGAATTTCGCGTAATTTACGAGTCCACCACTCGGCTCACTCACGCGCTTTCCACTTTTACTCCTCGCTGCTCAGTTTCCCGGCCTCCTTTCCCGGCCGGTATTTTTCCCTGGCAAAGCGCTGGGTAAAATGATTTTTTGCGCCAAATTGGAATTTCCCACATTTTTTCATTTTTATTATTACTCACATTATAAAAAAATAGGACGATAAAAACATGTTTCAACAAGGTTTTTCACTTTCAACTACATTCTTTTATATTAAACACATCTTAACTAATAAATTGTTAGTTTTTTTGCTGTATCTAATGAAAATTTTTGTCATACTTAAAATTTTAAAAAAATTACAACTAAATAATTGAAAAGATCCAAAAATTTCTTTAATTTTTATAGTGTGTAGAATATAATAAAAATATTTTGAATATATTTCTATTCAATAGTTATGTAATATTTTTGTAACAGCTTATGTTCCGTCAACAAACCGCCAACATATTGCACATTTTTGTCTCACGCTTCAGAACATTGTTTCTGGATGAAATCGATACCTATTCGCTCGCGAGGCCCGAATATTTGGATTATCCCCGCATTCCACTTCTCCAAGCCCTCAACCCCTAACCTTCAAACCAGCATCGCTAAAGCTAACGCCAAAGCCGATACAGCTCCGGATTATTTTCATTTTGATGCGTTTTTTTGTTTTCCGGTGCTCCGCTCTGTACAATACACCTGCTACACTCCAGAAGCATGCCGGACCAAGCACGCACATCCAATAGGTAAATGTATAAATGTGGAATGCGGTAGGTAGGATTAAATGAAAACAGTTGGGCTAAAACGATCGACAAGAGAATCGCCATTGTTTTAAGCACTCATACAAACACATCGAAGTGGTTTTTATGCTTCGCACTTTTGTTTCGGGTAAACATCATGATAACAGTGTCGGAGTTTGTGGCATCATGAATGTTGAACATTGAAATTTTAATCTCCGACCGTTTCGATCAAAAACTTTCCGAACGCAACTTTTAACAAATGCCCGATAGCCAATCAACAATAAAAAATTTAATTTAAATTCAAATATCTTTTTATTTAGTGCAAACATTTATTATGTTTGTTGAAATAGAAAAATCGCGCATAAAATTTAAATTCATGAATTTATGTTCGAAAGCATGGCCTGGACGTAACATCATCCCTTTTTCATCCCTTACGAGAGTGTCGGCAAATTGAAAATTTACATATTTTCATGATTTTATGATTTCATGATTTTGTGATTTCACGATTGCACGATTTCACATTTCATGATGGTTGTGCTTGTGCACTTTGCATTTTCAGTGTGGTATACACATGGGCGTCGACCAAAAATATTTACCTACCAACTTCCCAACCTTAAAACATATAAATATCTAAATTTATTACAAATTTAACGTGGAATATTCTTTTTGCACTGTAGGCACATCAATCAATAAAACACGAAGGTTTTTACAACAACGCTGCGTAAAAAATGAACACGCACGATCTACGACGTGCAAAGTTGAAGTGTGATAAGGGATGTATGATGCACGATGATTTTGCTGAATTTTACATGACGTGACATGTTGTTGCGCGAGTTTACTTGATGCTACAACGTGTTGCGCGTTACAAGTTTCATGATGTAACACGATGGCACCGCGTGTTATGTTTTATCTATAACAACATGGCGTTGACAAAACTTAACCTCTAACAATAATTTGTAATCCATGGGTATAGATGAATTGAATTTTAGGTTAATTTCACTCCTAAAACACTTACTTAAAATATTATTATAACTAAAATTTGTATTTTTCAATAAAAATTAGAGGATTCTGCACATTATAGGTTGAAGAAACTAGAAAGAAATCATTTAGGCAACTCTTTACTCAAATTTACGCCATAAAGTAGCACGCTTTAACTATGGCAATCTAAACATTTATTGTGTACTGTTGGTTGCCTATAATTCTCATATGAA
This sequence comes from Dalotia coriaria, assembly GCF_025399875.1. NCBI lineage: Eukaryota > Metazoa > Arthropoda > Insecta > Coleoptera > Staphylinidae > Dalotia > Dalotia coriaria. The sequence goes on from NW_027045499.1 coordinate 2,003, forward strand.
TAACCGAGAATAGATATTCTTCAAAATTAAACATTAATTTCTCTTTATTCGATTGTCAATGTCCGTTATTGCCTGTTATGTGGATATTATTCGACATTACGCCGTCCACGTCCGTCAATACGCCGCCACGTGTCGTAAAAATGAGCGGTCGAACAATAAAAAACGATCAGGTCGTAAACTTACGCCGCGTGCTCCTTCGTTACTGTGGAAGCTTCTGTGTTTCGGACGCAAACGAATTGCACGCTCATAAAAACACACCGGAAGCGCCCGCACACGCGGAAAAACTGTGTGCGAACTGGAATAAAATAATAATACTCGTATAAAACGAAGGCGTCTGACTACCGTTCAAAAAACAGAAGTAAAAGTGAGAAGGAAACAGATTTGGAAGACGTCGAGAGGCAAATTAAATAAAATGGACGATGGTGAAAAAACGTAGAACATCATTCACACGCGTCAACTTTGAGTGCGTACTTAAGACAGACATTAATGAGCGATTAAAAAGTTTTTGACGGTAGTTTTATCACCAGAAATCTTTTATGACTTAAATTACTCAAATCAAAATTTTAATTGTTTGAATAATTTAATTATCTTTTTAGGAACGCCTGCGCTTTAAAGAACGATTAGGAATGGTAAATAAGTAATTATTTTCTTTTGAATTATATAAATATACATCTCAACTGCTTGTTGAGTATGCACTAGTGAATGCACGACTGTCGACCGCAACGAGTGGTGACGAGCGTGGGGGCGGCAGTAAAAAGCCCCTCACCAATGTTCGCGGGTCGCTTGTTGCCGTTCAAACGACGACATTGTGATTGCGGTTGTGACCTGTTGCGTTATAAGTTTTTTTTATTTAAATTCAAGCAATAAAAATATATTTTTTCATATTTTAGAAAAATTAGGAAAACAAGAAAAATCAATTCATTTTTATCCATGGATAGATAGAATATTTTGATTTATTTGTGAAAAATTTAATTTAGATATTGCAGTTTCAAACTTTAAATATATGCAACCAAGATTGTAACAAGTTTGGAACTCTACGTATAATAATTTAAATTTGATTCAGTTTATAGGTTTATTTAGTTTCAAATTAAACTTGGAAAATTGGCAGTTACCCGTAACTGGCTGTTAGTGTGTCGTGTTCGACATTAGTCATTAAAACTTTTGAAGGTGTTGAATTACACTCGGCCGACGACTTACGCCATTTTGTTATTTTCTCGGAAAACTTTTCGCGCGCAATTTTCTAAATAGCATCTCTCTGCGACTGCAAACTTGGTGAAAGTTTACAACTGAGAAACAAAATTGGTATGCAAATAGGTGACTGATGTCGAAACCACTCTAAAATCGGAAATTATTCAACATATTTAAGTCATCAAACCATACCTTATCTATATGCAACCAATATAGCGCTTCAACCGTATTAGAAGTTGCCTAGAGTTATTATAACTAAAAATAACACTTTATTAATATAAAAAATAGAAATAAATATTAATATCTAAGCACTTCTCGTGTAAGTATGTCTATATTGTTTGTATATTGCGTGTATAAGATTTATGCCGTAATTGGTATACCTAAGTATATGGCACGGCGTCACGATGGCGGCGGCATGGCGCGACAACCACCGCAATTCCGCAATTTCGAAATTAATCCCATTCTTGTAGGAAAAACACCCCCGGCCGTAGAAATGATAAACAAGCTACAATAACCACATGTGGAGTATCCGGCGCGCAATAATCCTAAACAAACTCCATTAGCGCGCTCGCGCCGTTTTCGGGATCTAACGGATATACTGGTCTTTTAGGATCTTTTCTGGATTTCGAGGATTTCCGAATTCAACTACGCAAATATATCCGCCGCTTAATTGGAAATACATTGTTAATTTTGATTTGATTCAATTTTTCAAAATCACTCCAAAAACAAAAATTGCAACAAAAAACTAAAATACAAAATAAAATTATATTTAATCTTACTAAATAATATTCTATAATTTTGCAATATGTTTCCTTTTATTTTTTCAGATAAAATTAATTTTATGATCAAAATGCCCGGCGCCTCCATATAATCAACCGTCTACTACGCACTTAATTCCAGCGTGTTTTTAATTATCATTAATCACAATAACCACATTAATTACACTCAAATTATAAGAACTTATCCTATAATAACACTTTCCTATGCTTTTGTTCCCAATTCTTAATCTACTTAATACCAAAACAAAAAATAATCAAACAAAAAGCACAAAAAATAACCGCAACACTTTGTATAAACAATTAAGTGTAATTAATTGTGCAATTTACCTTAGGATCTTCTCGCAATTATTTACAACGCCCGACATGAACAGGTACATCGTGTGAGGTGGCGGTTTCAGCTACGGGGGTGCATTTGGGGTGCAAAACAGTGGTTTGAATTGCAAACGCACGCCTTAAGCACTGAATCAGAGTATTATCAATGATTAATGATTTCTGATTAAATTACATCCATTACACTTATTGTTTTATAATATATTGACAAATATATGGTTATATTAAATTGTTAAACAATGAAAGGCACGATTTTCTTGTGATTAACAATTAAAATAATTAATTAAGCGTGACCTATTTTTAAAGTTTTTTTTTCGCGTTATGAAGGTATGTAATTGTAGGTTATGGTAATAACAGCACTCAACGCACTTTGTTTTAATAATAGTGCAATATCACGTGATTATTGTACTTGCTGCGGGTTGCCTTCTTTTTTCTATAACGATTTTTATATTTAAGCCGCACCGCGATGTGTATCAACGTGTGTCCTTGGCGTAAGTACGAAAAATTTAATGCCCGAACGCTAAAAGCGTTTACACACGATACAATAAAAACAAAGCACGTCAAATAATAAAATAAAAGTGACTGTGTATTAAAGTTTTAATGCAATTTGAGTTATATCTTCGTGATATTATTGTTAATATTGTGGGAAGTTTTAAATGGATGTTTTAATTGTGGTGCGTTGAATATTTATCACTCCGCACGTGTGACGATGGCGAATATTTAAAATGCAGTAAAGCGCGCGTGTGTGGCGCGAGTCGCGACGCTGCCGTTTCGCCGAGCATTGAGCACTGAGCGTGTCGCCGGCACCGCGGCCGCCTTTTCTCGCGTGAAGACGTCGCGCGACCCTCGTGGGGGTACGGATATCAACCCATATCCCGGCGCCCAAACCGCCACCCTCGTGCCGAGCACGATCGCATTCTGTACTCAAGGTCAATGTGATGGATGCTCCTTTGAATGATATTAACTGCTCGAGATATAACCGGGTTGAAAATCAACAACACACAAATTAAACACCAGATTAGCACAACGATTATGAATACGAGTAAGATTTTTGAATGTTAAATTTTTTACGGTTTCAAAAATGTATTTGGGTTTAATTATAAAAGCTAAAATGTTAAAAATTGAATGAAAAAAATTGAAATTGAACAACAAAAAAATAATTTTTATTTTGCAAAAATATTCCTAAATACCAAATAGAAATTGATTACTACGATGTTAAACATGAAACAATCATAATCTATATATCAAACACCCATATATCAATTCGGCGCTTATCGTAATAACGACCAGAACTGGAATTCACGAGCGTGTGCTCCACGTGTTCTCTCGCCTACTTTGGCCGGCTTTCGCAATTTCATTTCGATAGACAAGGTTAGCATTAACAGTTGTGGGAGATCGACGAGGTCGAAATTGCGTTATAGGTGTGCGTTATCAAGCTAATATCGGACACAAAGGACATCGGCATGAACCGGCGACGTCGATGTGCGACAATGGTAGCTGGGATGATAAATTACTTGCCTTTTCCTAAACCGGCCTCTGGTAAGCCAGCTTCCCAATGGTGTTTACCATGACATACTCTGTGACATGATTTTTGTTCCACGGTGAAATTAATGAATAACAAGTAAAAAATTGTGATTATTTTTTAGAACAAAGGAATAATGATATAGAATGGATTTAAACAAAGTATGTAGCAAATTTTAATTATATATTTGAAGATAATAAGATTCTTAATTTAATTTTTAAAAAAATTATTTATTATTTTATTTTGCGACAAAATAACAATTTAAACGATTTACATATAAAAAATAAAAATATCAAAATTTAAAAAAATATTTTTTTTGTTAATAAGTTATTACTATTTAAATACTCGAATGTAAGAAAAAAATTTGCCATTTTCTACATACACATTTGTTATTTTCCGCATTTCCAAAATTATAAATAAATTATTAAATAATAATTGAATCTTCCCAAAACCCTGTACCTTTTAAGATTTATCTAATTTCAGGTATATTTTAGCCTTTGTGTTCACCTTTTTGTCTGTCCAAATCTATATATATATAAGTATCACACAAGACGAAGGAAGAATAAAACGTAAAGAATAACAGACAAAATTATTATTCCACTCTTTCACTTGAGCTGCGCGCCGAGTTCTTCGCGCGCGCTTATTACGCGATCGCAAGATTGCTCGATTTGTTGGTCTCGGCGTGCGCAGGTTAATATCGTAATGTATATAGCCCACTGAAGGGCTGAAGAGCGAAAAACGGAACAGGCAAAAGCGAAGAGATGGCGCCCATTATTCTCGGAGTTAATTCCCCAGAGCGACCCGGAGCTACGCATATTGGAACATTGGAACATTGGAACAAAACGTCGGAGTGCAAACCAGTGTCGAGCAAAACAGAGAAGTGAGAAAAGTAAGAAAATGAAAACGTCCAACGTGCAGTGTCGTAATAATAATAAGGTAACTTTTCATTTTAATTCACGGATTCGTTTTTCGTTTACGTGTGCGACCTGATACACCTGAATGTGTGTGCTTTCATTTTCGCTAAGTAGTCTAAGCGGAGGAGACTTTTCGAAATACACGCGGCAGTTACAATAATACACAATTCTGATAAACGTTCATTGTTTGCGCAACAAATGTGAGAGATAGCGTGGAGGCGCCGGGCATTCAAAGCGCTTCAACGATTCAATACGTGCATGCAGGTAAACTACAAAATCTCCACCCAGTACACTGAAAATTTCACTGAATGCAAACACGCTGAAAAGTTATACCTAAACAGAAACTGCAAACAGAAGCAGATATGAACGTTTCACTTGTTTAGAATTTTTATTTTTAGAGAAAAAAAAGTTTCGCATTTGGGTAAAACGTTGACACACTTAGCAATGAATATATTTATAAACTTTGTGTGGACGGTGTGGAAATATGGAAATGTTTCAAGGTCGCGCGCAATAACATCAGCATTACGGAGTTGAGCGTTACAGCTTTGTACTTTACGCTTTGTGCTTTCTGTTTTATGTTGTTCTGCCGGGTGCCGTGTGTATTGCAAACTGCGCGCTGTGTATTGTGTATTGTGTTTTATTATAATGTGTGTATCACACACGTTTTGCAAGTTGGTGATAAATATAGCCAACACGTGATGCGGAACATTTTAAACAGATGAAACTTGTGGGAACTAAATGATGATACAAAGTGGAAATAGAGCATACATTCGGGCATGTTCTGGAAAATTAGTTAATGAACAGAACAGAATATTTATCACTCTTGTGACATTTAAAAATAATGAAATATTTTTTTAATTTTCTAATATTTACGACAAAATATAAACAAATATATGAATTAATTGCAAATTTTTGTTTTGAAATATTTCTAAAATTTTGAGAAAGTTTAAAAGGTGAGAAATCATGAAGAAGTTGCAAGAAAAATAGTAAAAATCACAAATTTTATTTTTTAATTTTTATTATTTAATTAAGTACTCGTAACTAAACTGAAGGTAAAATTTCTTAAATAATTTTTTTTACCAGTATGCCAATTTCTGTTGCAAATATATGACTTGAAAAATATAAAATAAATGTTGATATGAAAAGACTACAATTCCTAAAATAATATAATTTTATAATAAAATTTTAATCCAAATTAAAATGGCGCTTTAAGAATTTTTCAATTTTTTTTTTAATTAAGAAATTTATTGACAAGAAATAAGAAATCTGCTAAAACAATAAAATTATTATCCGTTTTTTTATAATTTTCAACCTTCAGATTGACTACCCTAACCTAAAATATTGAACGTCAGAATCCGTAGAAGCTTTAAATCATTGAAAGCTTCAAGTGTGTGCTGTGCGCCAATATAATCCACCGCCTAAGGGTTGAACATTGTGCGCTGTGAGCTTTGCTCAAAAAGCGTACCCATAAGCCTAGCCTGAGGACCAAGGAATAAGCATTGAAAACCAAAACGGACGCTCTCGCATTTGCACCACATTTGTGTTCGTACTCTTTATGCGCTTGTCTGCGTCTTCTTTTTCCACTTCCTTCTATTCATTCAATCGATGCACAAACCTTTCAATCTCTGTCGCATCTATTTTCTCAATTGACATTTATTTTTACTTTGAGTATATTTTAACTTTAAAATTAGGATATAGGTTTATTTTAAAGAAAATATTTTGGGTTTTTGATTCAGAGTATTATAAAGTTTGATTTAGCTGTTAAATATTTGAATAACAATTAAAGTTATAAAGATAAAATCTAATTCATTGTAAAAATAAAAAAGTGGAAATTTTTCTACCTGTGTATTGTAAATTGTAAACAAAATATTATTTAACTTTTTTTATGAAAATGTAAAATTAAATTTTTAATTGCAAACGGAGATAGTAAGTTTAATACGAATTTTCTCTAATTCCTTTTTAATTACCTTTTTCCCTTCTGAAGCACATTAAAAGATGCAAGAAAGTTTACATTCCCTTCAGAATAGCATCTCATTTAAAGTTTCAACTTGTAAACGCTTTCCAAACTCGCGCCTGGCGCACATAAAAAGCAAACACAAACAAAATCGAAATAGATATACAACCAAACTTACATCTCACCGAACCAAATGAGATCGAACTGCTACTGAACTGCAGACTGAGAATAAGTCGAATAAAGAGTGTGAGGCATGTGTGAGGCAAATCGTTAGATGTTTTATTTTATTCACTTTCGAACTATACCACTTTCAAGCGCGTCCCGAGTATTTCTAAGGCCGGCATGTGCCCACATTGCAGACATTTCCAACAGTTTGGATCGATTTGTACCACTTTGCTGCGCGAGTCCAGGGCGTCGAAGGACGAACGTAGAGATGCGGCGAGGAATAGAATAAAACAACGCCGGGGTGAATTGAATGGAAGCGAATTGAATTCAATTGGAGGTCTGTACACAGTGCACCAGAAAGTAAAGCGCACAACACTGAAATTGGTGATAAAAATATCGAAATTGACATGTGTCACACTGTAAGGTGCGAATACGATATATATGGTTATAGGTTAAGTTGAACAGTTTAACCTATATAAATACTGTTTTACGTATTCAAAATATTTGGGAATATGCATGAAGTAATTCATGAATATTTGATTGCCGGGATTGTTTTGACTGTACTATGACAATAATTTTGCTTTATAGTGGTTTGTTCGGTGCGATTAGCTATTACTCACTTCACGTTCACTGACCGTTCATTTACTATTCATTAACCATGCATAATGGTTAAATCACTACTAGTGCACAAAGTGCACCAATGATCGCTAAATGCACACAAATTCATCTGAATACAGAGCGAATAAATGAATGTCTGATTGAATACACACATTTGCATTCAATCAATGTAAATCAACAAAGTGCACAGTTACCAAAATACGTAAATTTATATATTTTGCATTTACAGAAATGTAAATATCGGTGAAATTGCGTTCGGTTTGAATAAATCTTTGATGTAATCAACAACAGAAAAAAAGTAATTGGAAATAGTAATTGATTTTATATTGTTTTAAACTATGATCTTTATTGGTCTAATATTATTAACTTTTTGAAGCATTTATAATGGTATATTAAGTATCAAGTGGGCTAAACGAAAGTTTTTGGCACGAGATTGATTGAGAGCGAACGTAGCAAGCGTTTAATCAATCGCGTGTTTAACAACTTTTAGCCACGTTATGCTTACGTAATTTTTTCTACTGCTACTCTATTTCTACGTTTAATTTCTGTATTTGAACTTTTATATTTTGTATCTTCAAAATTTGCTCGTACACTAAATGCTGTACAGCGCGCCGGGCCATTTCGCGCAAATACAAGCTCCACCACGTGACTAAAAACCGTGACTAAAGTACTAAAATACACAAATATGAGAATAAACTGGCACTTTAAAGATGGAAGTAAAATAACTTAAGTTAACATTATTTCTATGAAACGTTCTGAATTTCAACGTGAGCTTGTTGTTTGTGGCGGTTTCACGTAAAAATTATTTTACCAATTTTGATTAATTTTGATATACAGATATTTTCGTTCAAATAAAGGCAAGTAGGTTCATTTTTATCGTAAAAATATAATTTCAAAAATGTATAATAAGGAATGAAAGTTGGTAAATGAAGCAATGATAGATATAATTACACAAAACAAATAAAATTGGTTTCAAACTGCATTAGTAACATTTCTCATTTTTTGGCCATAATTGGCCCAAGAAACATATTAAATAGTTAATAAAAACTGTGTAAATAAAAAACAAATTCAAACAAATATAATAAATGTATTCCTGTAGGCACTGTCATTTCATAAACATGTATAATTCTACTTTTATTTAGGACGTAGCAAAAATGAAATACTGTTGAATTTCCCCATTTATATCATCATTATACTTTAACAATTTATACAAACAAGCGAACAGACTAAAAATATATAACTTTTTTTGTTTTTATTACTGAGGAACTCACATGTTCAGTTAATTAATAATACAAACGTAACAAAACATAAAGTGGCTAAAAAATACAAAGATAATATTTTCATAAAACAGATTATTACAACAAATTGGAATTTATCGGTTGGAATGTAATTTAGTACGCGTTGAAGCCACATATTTCAAGTAAAATTAAATATAAATTTGAAAAAACACGTTTTTTATGAAATTTATAGGTATAAACAAAAATTAGTGTTTGGATGTATGTTATTTATTGACTTCCAAACAACTGAAGCAATTTTGATGAAATTTTGAGGCAATTTTCATAATATCCTAACGGGTGATACTGTTCCGTTTTCTAGTAAAATTATAATTTATGGTGTGAAAAATTAGGGATAAAAATGGATATGGAAACTTAATTATTGTTATATCTATAATATGAAATGAATCGCAAAATTTGTTGGTAAGCGCATAACTCAACAACGCCTAGACCAATTTCGCCAATTCTTTTTTTTTAATGTTTAATAAAGTCCAAGGTACGGCGAGCAAAATTTGAATAATTGTCGGGAAAACCCTAAAGACAGCTCTTTTCTATAGGAAAAATGTTGACATTGAGATTCAATCATAGTTATAGTTAAACAGTGGAATCTGAGATGGCGCGCTGAAGTGAATTATTAGCAATTCTTTATATAATAATTTCTTTAAAATAAAATAGCGAATCTAATTGATAGAATAGATTCATACTATGTCTAGAATAAGAGAGTAAAAACAAATTACATTTTTATTAAACTCTACCGGGACGAAATCGCAGGCCTATCTTTTGCCTACCTTTTTTAAGGATAAATATTAATATGGAAACTTTATTATATTTATATTTAAAACATTCAAAAACAAATTGCACAATAAATAATTTATACGTCAACGCTGACTCTAAAATGTCTACAATAGTAAATTAGAAAATTACTTTCTGGGAAATTAAATCTGCAATGCGCATTTTCCTTCAATATTAATTTCCACTTTCAAGTACCAGTTACATAGCAACAATTTGTATGTAGTGTGTATACAGTAGACGGATGATAATATATAACAAATAATGGTCCATAAGGTACTTTCCACGCGTCATCGCTGCCCAGTGCGCGATCGATTCACCTATTGTTATCAAAGCAGATTGTATTCGTTTTGTGGCGGAAATAGACGTACAAGCTCATTCCATTAAACGAACGCAGGTGTACCTAGTTCGTTTTATTTATCCATTATGATTATACGTATAATAGAAACAAAATCGATAGAATGCAAATGCAAATTTATTAATCAACATAACAATAAATATTATAATGGAAACACAAAGCGCGGTTGGTACATAAATATAAATTAAAGCAATAATAAATTTTAGTTATTCGCAAAGTATGTTATTAAAAAAATAAATGCGGAAAATTTTTATTTTAACATAATAGAAATGAATAAAATTAAAATAATTGAGCTTTTAAATTTGGGTTAATTTTGTGTTGTAATTTTGTCTTTTGTACGTGTATGTATGTATATATAAAATGTTAGTTTCAGTAAAATGCGGAGAACGTTTGAATGAATTTGGCTAACATCAATTTTGAAATACTTACAGAAGTTCAAGGAAACTTCGGTAAAAAAAAAGTTTTTTAACTGTAAGGAGAAAAACAACAATTTTATTTTACGATACAAACTGCAGCCAAGCAGAATACGTTCAAAAATTAATTTTACGACAAAATTTGTAAAGTGAAATTCAGAAATCCATTTCTTTTCCTTTAGGCAACTTTTTTATGGCGAAATAATAAGTTAAAGAGTGCAAAATAATGGATGAAAATTGTTCCGAAGCTTCAATCATTGTTATAAATATACAAACCGAGATGTCGCTAAAATGCATTACAATGATCTGAATCTGAATCTTATGGTTTAAACTTGCATAATGCAATATCCTGCCTAATTAGTATTCACTTACAAGAAGCTGTTGAACTACCGACAAAATTAATTTGAAACCTATAAAACTGCAGCATTATTCCAAGAAAAGCAATCAAAATACAATTATAGAAGCGAGTTAATATTGACGTCAACACCAAACACTCAAAGTATAAATAACTCTGTAATTAAATGTAAATTAACCTAAAGAAATGCATTTTAATATCAAATATTTTCCTGTTCTTTATTAGGTTGATTTATTCCCAAAAATATTTAAATAACTAAAAAGTGTATATGTATTTCATTGTATATTATACATTCACATCTATATATTACAGATATTGGCAAAGCCATTGTCATTTCGTGTCTTCATTTCCATCTCATCCTATTCTATCCTATTCCATTCCATTCCGACACATTTTCGTTGCACATATTTCTTTTTCGCGTACAATCCAATGCCATCATATTTCTGGTATGTATTCGGTAGCGTCGATACTTTCGCAGCCGATTCGTAAATCCATATATGTGCGCATCCATCCATATAAGCATATACACCGATATTCCGGAATAGAATCCCACTAGTGGTTTGTTCGCTGAGTTCACTCGAAACGTATTCGTTTTGAGACTCGTTGCTCGCATTTCAGTTTGTATCATAATATGTATCACCAATGCCTGGCATCATTTCAGCGCTCATATGCGTTTACTCACTTTAACCCACTATAAGTTAGAGGACTCAGACTAAACGTGCGTATTACGATATTCCGACTCTAAATATATTACATATTTCACGGAGAATGTATTCATTTTATAAATATTTTTGATATACATAGTAATAGATACGTGATATGGTATAGTCGTCAAAACACGATAATCACCAAATGCATCAAAATGTTTTGGTTTAAGTTGGTGTAAGGAGATGTCAAAAATTCGCAAATTGTGATTTTTAGTAAGAACTGAACCGAAGTTAACTTTTTTTACCATAAACGTCGTCAAAATAAAATTTCTGTGATATAATATTGACAAACCAATAAACCTTAAGGCCTTTCTGTATTTAACAACCGTCTCCAAATTAATGGTAATTCTTGAAAAGAATCGATGGTAGAAAATGGTCAAAAACTGGTACACTACAAATCAATTTTTATTTTTTTTTAATTTTTCCTTGTTTTTGGCGATTAGATCTATTTTAATTGACATAAATCATATTTTGACGATTAGACTATAACAAATTCGTGTAACATTTATAAACGGATGAATAACACAACGATTTAAATTCATCTGTACGTGTGTATTAGTGTACGCTGTTCGCGAAAGATAGGATTTCCGAGTTTGGGATTATTTGTTTCGGCGCAACAAATGTCTGCGAGTGTCGTTGTCGTTCAATCGGAAATGCAGACGCAAGAGACGCGCCAGTAAACTGACAGCATCAGACAAACAGAACAAACACTGATCGCAATGGAGCAGCAGCGAGCACAAAATAAGCGGCGCATATATGTGCGATTTAATATTTAATTATAAACCAAATTGAAACTACATATTCCACGATCAGACCAGTGCCAGTACATTCAATCATCTAAACAAAGTAATGCACAGCAGTGAGAAGCCATTAAATTTGTATTCATATAATTTAATTATACAAACTGATTTAGTATTTAGTTATTAGTTTGGTAGGTTTTGTAAATAGTTATTGAAGTAATACTTTATAAATTTACAAAATTTTTGTGATTTATTTGGTTGTAATGTATTTTAACTTAAATTATTATTAAATTAAAATAAATTGACGTTTCTTAGAGTTACTAAAGCTCGAAAATAACTGAGGATTGATTTGCCTAATTCTGGTATTAAAATGTGTGCAGAATTTTAAAGAAAATTTAAAAATGAAAAAATAAGAAAATACTGCAGCAAAAATAATATAAACAATAATTTATATATTATATTATATTAGACAAATTGGCACTGCACATCAAAAAAAACAACATTGAATTAAAAATATTTGCGTACAAAGTCCTGAACAAAAGCTAATACTTAATTTATAATGTATTATGATGTGCCCTCAAGCGAAACATGTCAACTCAAATACAAATTGTAAACCGCCGTATATAATAAATAAATATTTTCAAATTAAATGGGTTACGTATTCGCCAAAGAAAGTAATAATAATTTATATATTAATTAGACAAATTGGCACTGCACATCAAAAACAACATTGCCCCAAAAAATATTTGCGTACAAAGTCCTGAACAAAAGCTAATACTTAATTTATAATGTATTATGATGTGTTTCAAGCAAAATTATATTTATTAATACTAAATAATAATAATTCTGAGAAAACGAAGTAAAATTAACCGGATAGGTAGACTATGACAGACGTTGAAGAAGGAGTGGCTGAAGAGTGCGGTCGAAGAGACGTCCGCCGTCACACACGCGCCGCCAAAAGACGCCAATTTGCGTCGTTCGCCGCCGCCGCGCGTCGAGTACGTGCCATCGGCTCGGTTCCGCTTTAATTAAAAGATTCCCGCGTTAACAACCCCCAACCGCCGTCTCAACTAGTGAATAATAAATTATATACTCTCTAAAATGAATATGACACACCAAAAAGAACAGAAATATACAATTTGGCGTATTTTACACTAAATTATTTACAAATGTGTTGTGAATTACAGCACGCTTCATAAATTTTTATAATTTAAAACACTTTGTATAAAAAACTGGCCATCAACGTCTCAAGGGTCTCAAGGGGTAAAGAAACCTTCTTCTCTTTGTCGTGCTTGAGTCAGCGGCAGCCTGGGGACCTGCCTCATTTGCATAATAATTCGACTTCATTAACGTGCAAATTTCATTGCGTTTCGCCGACAACACGCGTCAAAAACACGGAAAACTCCCGGAAAGGAAAATCAGGCATGTCGACAGCTGTGCGTAATTTCCGAATTTAAAGCTGCGCCCCAAACAACAAAAACTAATTTCAAATTTTGTAAATTACAAAGTTTTTACGAGTTTAGGCAATATTAGCATCTCACCTTAAAAGCCACAAATAAGGTAAAATTGTTAATTGCAGGTAACTAGCGCCCTCTCGATGTCTAACGGTACACTTGCACGATAAACCTGGCTGCGCTCTTCAACCTGTAATGTCGGTAAGGTCGGTAACAAACCCAACGTTGCAAATAGTTCAAGTTAAAACCACATAGATGGCGCTAGCAACTCAAAATATATATTTGTTTATTGTAATTACGAAACAGATGACCCGAATTAAATTCGATCGAATCCATTCAAATCTATAACAATTTAAATGCGTATAAATGTTAATGCAATTTGGTGAAATTGAATCAAAATCGGATTTGCGGCATAACAGATTACGAGTTTGTTTCAATTTCAACCGAAGCGAATGCGCATACGAATGGATTTTTTGCATGAACGAAATGAACTTTAACTTTTAGTAACCATGACGACGTTTGTTCACCCGTTGCCATGGAGGTCACGTATCGATCGGGCGGATCGCGCGCGCCCATCCCGTGCCCATCTCGCACGGCCAGCCGCCCCCGATGCCAGAAGAGTGACGGCGGCAAGCTGGGACGGCAAAGCGCATCGGCGGCAAAGCCCCGTGCTCGTGCGTTACAACGCCGACTGCTTGTGACAACGCACGGGGCATGTGAATAATTGTCCGAAACATTAACAATACTTAATATATACAGTGTGTTCAAAGTATAACCAATTTAAAGAAAAAAATTAAAATAAGCCTAGGATACTTTAAAAATTAATTTACCGACAAATAATTAATTAATTTTTTATACGTGTTTTATGATTGAACACATTGTATATTTTATTTTTAGCCGGCGGCAGCAGATTCGTACAAACGGGCAAACAAGCTGTTCTATATAGAGCATGAAATTAGTGCAATGTTACGCTTGCTGAGTTCGTTCCTGTTTTTTCGCCTAGTCGTAGGCGGTGGTGGCGGTAGCGGCGGCAAACAATCGTCCCCGAACAAGCAATGGCACCTTACCTAATTAAACATTTCACAGTCGTACATCCAACATTCATTTTACCTACCACACATTTTTATCTATCTCTAGCCAGGTTTATTCGTAATAATAGAGGTTATATTTACTTAAGTTAGGTTATGATGGCTGAAGTTAGCTTAGGACGTGCAGAGTCGTAAATTCAGAGATGTCGTTTGTTTAATTTGATTGTGACTTGATTAAATCGAGTTATGACGCGGGTGAGGTCGGAAGGCGGTTGCGGGGGTGGCGCAATTATCACCGACGCGCCACACCATACGACATAACTTAATCGAATTACTTTCCAGAAGCTGCCGCTTCATCTACTGCCAGCGCCCATCGGGGATGCAAAATTCGAGAAGCTAGATTTGCGTATGACGCAGTCGGGCATGTCCGGCGGCGGTGATGGTAATTAACGGTCGGTCAATTTAGTCCTTTTTGTCGGAAGCGTTGAAGCTGGCGGCAGCAAGTAATTACCGCCCCCCGGTGATGATTGTCATTAAAATGTGAGAAAATTAATTTGACGCTTTACATATAAGTGGATCATTTTGGTAGATAAATAATATATTAATTTAAAAATTCATGAAGTGATGGTTGAATAATCGTGACTTTATATTTGTTAAAGAATAGTAACAGCCCGGGTAGCTCAGTCGGTAGAGCATTGGACTTTTAATCCAAGGGTCCAGGGTTCAAGTCCCTGCTCGGGCGATTCTTTTGTTTTTGATTCACAGTATCACAGACATTTTACAATTAAAAATGCCGGTTTGGTGGAACAAATTAAAAATTGATAACTATGCGTTGTAAACGGGAAATAAATAATTGTATATTCTTTAAAAAGAACGCGCTTAATAACGCATGTAATGTGTGAAGATCAAACACATTTGGATTTGATGGCTTTCTCTCTGTTCTTTCTTATTCAGAAAAATGTTTATACTATTTTTTCAAAATTGCATTTGCCACATAACTTAAAACATTGAATTTAATTGTATTTCAGTTTTTATATAACATTTGTTTTCCCTATGAAATTACATTTCCCAGCAAAATGTAATTTAATCTTTAATTAAATATTCCGGGAAAAGTAATAAAGCTAGGAATATGAAACAAATGCCATTTTATAGAAAAGAAAACCCTAATGAAACTCAGTTTGCAATTTCTAGCTTATAATGTTTTTCTTCATTATAACATGAAATTCAAAACAAAGTTTGTGGTTGAACTTGGTTTAATCTTGTGTTTTGTTTAATTTATAAATCAGAATTAACTTAACCACGTCAAAACATTTAGTTTAAAAACTGAAAATGTTACAGAATTCATTTTGAAGAAGGTAATTTGCATAATGCATCGAATTTTACATAAACAGCAAAACAAAACAAAAGCAAAACTCAATATATTTTTAAAATATAGGTATGTAGATTACTCGCTCCTCCCGGTAGTGTTTAATAAAAATGTAATTCGATTATACTCTCTTGTTTTAGATGTAGTATGTGTCAATTGTATCAATAAGATTCGCTATTTTATTTTAAAGAATTTAATTATATAAAGAATTAACTATAACTATGATTAAATCTCAATTCCAACTTATATCCTATAGAAAAAGGCTGTCTTTAGGGTTTTCCCGGCAATTATTCGATTTTTTCTCGCTGTAAAAACTATTCTTGGAATTTGACGAACATTAAAAAATAATTTGGCCAAATTGGTCCAGGCATTGCTGAGTTATGCGCTTGCCTACAGATATTGCGATTCATTTTTATATTATAAATAACTTTCTACTTTTGAAAATTCTCAACTCATAACTGAAACATTACATCTCTTCCAGTCAAGTGCTTTGCAAAAGCTAGCGACTGAAATTGCCACACGCGATAATCCAATTTCACCTCGTCGAAAAACAACGATAAATAATTCACGTTCAATCATCTGTTGCTCGACGACTAAAAAATTCCCAATCCCAACGTGGACCTGTTGAAACCCACTAGGAAAATGAGTTTTTGGCTTGTTGCCTGCACTCACTGGCACTCGGCAACTTCTTTGTCCAGATGATAACTATTCACTTTGCAGGCGCATGGGGGCGGAAAATTCGGCGGTGGATAAGACGCGGGCCGCGTGCCAAAAACGTGAGCGCTCTCGCGATTAGAAATTCATTAAATTGCCAGCTACGCAATTTGCGCGCACAATAGCCCGTCGACCACCTGCGGCTTCGTTTCGTCTTTGTCCGCCCTCGCGGGGGTGGCGACTATGCGGTTTTATAACTTTCCGTTTTTCGACAACAACAACTTGAGAGCAAGGCGCGAACGAGCTGCGAAAACTGTGTCGTTATCCTTCCCGGGGGCGGTTTGCAAGTTTGGTCCTGTTTGAATAGGATACTGAGATGAGGCTATCAGTCGATACTTCAAACAAAATACCTACAGAGTGTTTTAAAATATCAGAAATTTTTAGAAAAAACGTTTTTTAACTAGAAAGAAAAATTAATTTTTATTTTTGCATTAAACTTGTTTCTTCACAAAAATAAAGATTACATTTTTATTTGAATATAAATTCTAAACAAATTAACAATATTTCAATTGATAATAAAAAAATATTTTTCAAAAGTATTTAAAAGCAATAATGAAAATAAAAACATAAAAATAATTATGAAACTTGAATTAACAAAACATTTGATTATAAAACATAAAATAGTAGACTAAAATCTAGGAAGCAATTTTATTCTAAAAACACTTTAACACTCAGTATAAATCTGTTAAAGTTTATCCTCACGAATGCTAATGCTAACCGACGTTCATTCATCGCTCGCCGCAAAGTGCGCCAAGGATAACGGTCGTTTAATGGTTGGATTTCGGCGCGGCGTAGGAAGGACATTAGGCGTTGCGTCCTGGTCGTCCTTTTCGTCCTTGGCCGCGAAGGCAAAAGAATGCCGCCGCCGACCCAAATGCCTGCCCGCTCGCATTAATCCTTCTCCTCGGCGCGTCCTACTCCTCATCCCCAATAGCTTTCGGTTCACACGCGCGGAACGATAATGTGAAAAAATCCACGCGATAAAAAAGTGAATCGTGCAAATCTTGCGATCTCGACAATCCGAGAAACAAAAAAATTCAAATCCCGGCTAAGAAAAGTTGAGAAGTTAAAATCTGCTTGAAAAAGCTGTAAGCTTTCTTGCCGCTGGCGTGGAAACAATGTAAAAGATGTGAGAAATGTGAAATCAAAGCGATTGTTTTGATTGATCTCTCGAGGCGACGTCGGCACCGGCGACGAGGCGACGCCTGTAAATCAACTGGTTGACGGCTTAAAAGCCCTACGAGCTCAAAAAGCTCGCGGAGATCAAAGCCTCTTCGGGGGCTCGACATAATCGATTATGTCGGGTGAAGTAAAGTCCGACGTACACATGATTGTTATCACAAAAGTATAGCACCTAGCTTAATTCTCAAGAATCAAACAATTAATTTATTTAATTGACATTTGATTATTCCGTGTTATACAGTGTGTTATTCATTATATTAATATAAATATTAACACTGTACATTTAATTCCAATTTCACATCATTTTAATTGAAAAAATAAATTTTTAGAGATATTCCAGTTTAATTGAAACTAGAATTATGCAAAAAATAGAAATTGAGGTTATAAAAAATTATGACCTCATTGTAATACCAAATCTGAAAGTATATTATTTACCACAAATTACTTTCAAATAAAAATTTCTTCTATTTCAGAATTTTATGTTAAAAACATAATTTGTATCAATTTACAGTGACGATTGTTAAGCACCAAAAAAGCGAAAACAAACAAAACAATCAATGAAAATAAACAAATCCATCTGTAATGATACCAGTAATTACCACCCCATCAATGCCCGATTGTTTCATTATCCAGGCTGCTTTACTTCAATCGTAAATCAGGATTCAATCACCGCTTGCATGTGACAAGCGTATCCGACGCCAGGATCGCTTAATTAAAGCCTTCCCTGCTGTTCGATCGTCCTGTTTTCGCACATCGCACCCTCAACCCTATGTATCGCCTTCATCGCAATTCATCGCGCTTACATTGATTACGCACTCACCCCTTCTTGCCAACGGGTTATCCTTTCCAATTTCCCATCAATTTCCATCTGCTTTCGTTTCGCCAGCGCAAAACAAAGCAAAAACTTTGTTTCCAACTCTAATTGCCTCATTGCTCGCGCAATCATTCGCAGCACACTGTACCAGCCTTGATCCTTGATCATCGTCGATAAGGATCGCGGCCAACTTCAACCATTAGTCGCGATTAGGCCGCGTGATTAATGCTACTTACCTGAAACAAGAAAAACAAACATTAGACACAAACATTATTTGAGGAAACAAAAATGGGATAATTACGGATAACAATGTCAAATGTGGATGGGAGGATCATCATTTCAAGATGTCATTTCAACAAGGCGAAGAGGGATTTTAATCCCAGGACATTCAATTTTTTGCCATTGAAAAAATCTGGAGTATAAAGGGACAGAAAGGACGAAGGTTTAAATTAAAAATCCTCGAGCTGTCAAATCAGGTAGAAATCATATAAAAAGAGGAATATACAGTGTGTTCTGGGAACTTACAGTGATTGTGAAAGGAAGCGTGAAAGTCCAAGCTTCGAAATGGACTTGCTGTTTTTTATTCCTTCAAACAAATCCATATTTCACAGCACTCGAAAATTCAGTTTCACAAGTCTCTCAATTTTCACAAAGTATGATTTTCCAGGCAGAAAGTTTTTCAGTTTTCTTCACGTCGATTTTAGATTTTTTCCTTTATATAGTTTTTGTTCAGTCTTATACGTTTTCCGGTTTAATCACACACACCCTCATCATATTTATTACTTGGGTTTCGTTGTGATTCGCCTGTGAGCGAAAAATCGCAGTCAAAGAAAACTTATTATAAAACTTCACAAGTCGCTATCGTGACAAGTTGAATTATTCTTTTAAGTTTTGAGTTTTCGTTTCAGATTTTTTTTTCGAATTTATTTTATTTGGATTCGGACGATCGCAATTTCAGAAAATAAAACGGAAAGAAAACTAAGCTGAAATAAAGTTAGGCTCAGTTGTTAAACTTAAAAGTTTCCGGTAAAAGGTAAACTTGTTTGGCTTGTGCGATAAAATGTAAGATGGCGGAGAGTGTAGAAGGTTTAAGAGTGTTAGTAAAACTCGTCGCAGTTCTTTGTTTCGGTGCTTTGCTTTCAAACGCTCGTGGTACTATTGTTTCTATTTTTATCGTTTTCTTTGAATATATTTAGTGCAATAAAAGGCAATAAAACACTGAGATGCAAGTTTGCGGCGTTGAGATGCATTTCATGTTGCAGGTTATAGTCTTCCTGAGTGTCGTAAAGAAGGAAAACTTGTTTTACAACTCGTTTGTAAAAAAAAAACTTTCAGGTTCTTTTTTTTACATTTTTACAAGATTAAATAAGAATATTTAACTTTTTAATAGAAGAAGTTCCTAATAGCGTAAAAAATATAGTAAATATTGAATCATTTTAAAAACAATTAAAAACAAATATTTTGAAATATATATGAATGGCAAAATGTGTTAATAAGCGCATAACTCAACAATGCCTAGACCAATTTGGCCAATTCTTTTTTATATGTTCGTTAAAGTACAAGGATGGTTTTTACGGCGAGAAAAATTTCCGATGATAGTTAATGGAGAAATTAAATTATAGTTTTAGTTATACATTAGAAGTTTAGATGGCGCTCTACGGCAATATTGGCATTTTCATGTTTTTAATTTAACCTTCAAAATATTATCGACAAATTCGGCAGATAAATGATCCAAAGAAAATAAATTATTTTAACCAAAATAAATGTATTATAATTTATTTTTAGAACAGGTACTTACATATAAATAAATTTAATCAAAAAACAGGAAATGTTTATGACCCTTGATGCTCAATTACTTTTCTTGTTATAATGGTTCAAACATGACTCATGAAAAAGAAAAAAAAATATCCGTCTTCAAACACTCGACCCAAACACAACCAATGTCAATAATATAAAAACCCAACAAAAGGATGTTATACAACCCACAACAGTCATTAATATCCTGTTATCCTATATCAACAGAAAAATAAAAGAAAACAAGAACACGGATGCGTTTTCTCTGACATTCCTTTTCGCATAGCGGCACACAACTCCCAACGCTCGATAATTATAACCAATTAGCTCTCTAATTGGCAATGTCAAAGATCGAAATGATATCAATGCGCCGCCAACAGCACCAGCCGCCAACCTGTTAACATGGCGATGTCCGGGGTCGCCGAAGTGGGAGGCAAGGAGAGCGCTAGTGAAATCGATATACAATTAGCGCCAGCGCGCGCTACGTAACCGAATCATTGTAAATTATCTAGCAAGCAAAGTGATACCTGATTGGGGAGCGGCGCATGTGTTGCCTGCTCGAAAGATGAAGGTATTATATTCGAGAATATAGGGAATTTTTAATTGAAACCGGAAATATCGATAACACAAACTATAAATTTTAAATTCTATAGGTTCATAAATTGTTTATAATTATTTTAACATAATATTTTCCAATATTTCATTTAATGCCATAAAGCTTTTAATTTAAAATCACTCTATTGGAGACTCATTTTTGCTAATGACGCTCTCCTGATAACTATTAATATTAATATTAAGATTTGAGACTTCGTCCAGGTAATGTTTAATAAAAATGTAATTCGTTTTTACTCTCTTGTTCTAGACATAGTATGTGTCAATTCTATAAAGAAAATTCGCAATTTTCTTTTCAAGAAATTAATTATATAAAGAATTGCTAATAATGCACTTCAGCGCGCCATCTCGGATTCAACTATTTAACTATAACTATGATTGAATCATAGACAACTTTTTTTCTATTGAAAAGGGCTGTCTTTAGGGTTTTGGTGGTAATAATTGGATTTTTTTCTCGACGTAAAAACCATCCTTAAACATCAACAAACATTTTGAAAAAAGAATTGGCTAAATTGGTCTACGGGTTGTTGAGTTATGCGCTTACCAACAGATTTTTAATTCATTTTTATATTATAGAGCAGCCTAACTAAGTATTAATGTGGTTCTTGGACCTATTATGTGTCAATATGTCAATAAAATTCATAACTTTAATTTTAAAAAAATAATGAAAAATTAACTTTCATTCTAAATTATTCTCTTACTATTCTGTTATTCCCACAAAATGTATATATTTAAAATTTTTCTTGGTCGAAATTATCTCCTTTCCAAAATTTACCAAAACTTATTCAGTGGTTTCTATATAAAATCGTACTAAAAGCATAATGATAGTAAAAGAATTAAAATATAAATAGATATATTTGACTACAACAAACTGAAATCAATAATATATAATTATCAAATATTATATTTTCGGTAATTTTTGCGTTTCCCCAAAAAAAAAATTTCAAACATTTTTTGCTCAAAATCATGGAATGCCGATATCTCGTGGGTTAGCGTTAGCCGAGCGATATCTGATGAGAATATGTGGAGACGAGAACCCGAAAAGCCGAAAACAGTCAGAGATAGTTGGGGAAGTCCCCGAGGGGCACGCAAAGCCCGAACGCGAACTTATTTCGCCGAGCGTGTCGGGAAACGGCGCTCCTCGTTCCGATAGTAAAACGTCACAACTTGCGCTGCGACGTAACAGTAACCCTCTGCAAGATTTTTCTCATTTTCGAAATGATTTTTCTTATCTGGGACAGTTTTTGTCTCAGGAAATTCAGAACTCAAAAGAATATATATAGAGAAAACAAATTTATTACGGCAAAATGCAGAAGATTTTTTCCTGCGATTTAAAAATATTTTACAAAAAGTTGAAAATTTATCTAAATTGAATATGCAGCATATAAAAGTAATTTTGCATAAAAAAGTTCTAAAAACAAACAACTTTATATTGAAAAATTTATGAGTAGTTTAATAATAAATATTTGGTCCAAAATTGAAAATTAAATTTTAAAAAGAAAATTTTTCCTAAAAATAATTTATTTGGGCTTGTATTATAATATTAACAAATTTAATTAGAAATTATAATAATACAATGAATAATTTACAAGTCATAATTAATATTGAATATTTATATTTTTAGTTAATAATATTATGCATAACAATAAATTTAAGAGCAGAAACGAAAAAGTTAAAAAAAGTAAATTAATTCAATTTCAATATTAAAAAAAGTAATTTTATACATCAATTTCATCAATATATTTATCGATATAAATAATTGAATTTTTATTAATCCGTACATAAGCATAGATCATCCATCAATTTTTCACTCGTAACCTGCGTGGGTTATTAATGATTTTCGCCCGCAACGCGGCCCCTTACTCTTTAAATCAGTGAAAACCCATAGAAAGGAAATTGGGAAAATTGCGCGGTGTGGCCGGGTGCGAGAAATATTTTCTTAAAAACCGAGCGTGAATCTTGGCCCCAATAGCGACGTGCCCGGAATCAAGCGCAGCGTAAAAATTAATAAGAACGGCGTCCATCTCAAGCCGCCCCTCGCGCTCAAGCAGCCCTCATCGTTTAGTCATTCGGGGCGCGCTCCACTTTCACCACCCCCATGTTTTTCACCCGCGCACTTCGGGGACGACGTACACGCTTGCCATGCATGGAAAATCGTGCGCACGTCGTCGGCACGTACGCATCACACGTCGCGCCCGTTTGCGTCTTCATCACCATTCAACAATTGAACAATGCGCATACAGTGTGTTCATAGCCACAATAGAACGCAATCAAAATACAATTGAGAATGTAATGTGGGTTGTGATTGTTTGATCATCACTCGGTATATAATGTGGATTCTCATGGGGCGATTGGTGAGATCGAGAAATCGAGGCCATTGTCAGGGAATTGCTCGTTTCGCTCTCCGGCAGCTATCAAAGTCGAAATGGCGTCGACGATGACGGTTCTATCCGGGTGCGGGTAACGGCTATTCGAGTCGGTTCTTAATTTTCGACAGCCGGAATGAATTGCAACGTGGTTGCAAAATTTTAGCGTCAGCGCCGCTCGAATTTAACACTTAGACTTTTATGTTGATTAATAGTGATAACTATTCACTTTAAGCGAAAATGATTTTAGTAAAAGTCCTTAAGAAGTTAATAGATCATAAACTCGTGCAAGTTATTATATAATTCATTTAACATTTCTTTTTTTATATAAAAAATACTTAATAAAGTACTTTACACACGGCATAGACATCCGTGTATAAAGTACCACTTTTTGTGTCTAAAACCGTAGAAAAAGTGGCAAAAAGCTGAGATATATCCTTTAAAAAATAATACTTTTAGATATGTTATTAAAATAAATTAATATAATTTTTGAAAGTTCGTTAAATGGCTATTTATGTAAAATATAATCATTAAATTTTAAAACTCCAGAAATCAAGAAGCAGATTTTAAGGACTTGAAAAGTGCACTTTTGTTATGAAATATTCATTCGCCTAGATCATAAAATTTTAAAATTATAAATTATATATAAACTTATGAAGTTTTTTGATAATATTTTTCAATAATTTATGCTCGCTTACTAAAGATATTTTTAAAAATTTTATTCCGATACTTAGGTTTCAAGAAAATAAAATTTTCTATTTAAATTAATATTTTGACTAAATTGCAATTCCGCGCCGACAACGCAAGTTACGACTGTCGAGTATCTCTTATCACACTCAAATTTCCCATTTCATCCCATCCCAACCTCGAAACTACATACCACCAGCACCCCCACCCCTCACACCTACGCCAACAAGAGTTGTTCAAATCTAGGAGTGTAGCGCAACCGGAATTTAGGTAATTGGATGACGCCAGCACGTGCGAATCCGGCGAAAATGAAGACCGTATCGCGCTCGGCACGACACCATTTCCGCGTTTCCGGTTTCCTATCATATGTGTCGCCGGCGACATCAACGCGCCCAGCCTAGCGCCGACGTCTTATCTTACATGTCGCACAGCTTTACTGTCGAGGACAGGCTTCGGCTTGCAATGTGTTTAAATTTGTTTCCACGTGTGTCGCGCGTGTATTACATGCGGTGTTTTGTGTGATTAAACTGCGTGGAGGCGCCGGGCTCAAAATGACAACCGCATGAGATTATTCCAATTACATACTGGCAAATCTGAATATACACTATGAATAATTTGGATTGTCTTAATAACTAATATTTGTTTATCAAATTTGACAGTTCTACTTATTCAATTTCTTTCTCGGTTTTAATTCCATTAAAAAAAAACTATCAGATAAAACCTCCAGAATTGTCAAAAAAGTAAAAAATGTATTTCAGATTATTTCTTAATATCCAAGTTGAAAATTTAATTCACCCCGTATAATAAATACAAACAGTTCGTATATGAAAATTAAATTGTTGATGAAACTATTTTTTGCATTTTTTGCACATTTTTTCACTTTTTAGACTTTTCTTGGACTTTTGTAAAATTTCAAAAATAAAACTCCGACAATTCTCGTGTTTTAAATATAATTAATAATAATTATATCCACTATCACATTTTAAAAATTCTCTTTCAAAACCAATATTTAGTAAAAGAATCCATTTGCAGCATTTATGGATGCATTTATGATGCAAATAATAATGCACCATCTAACTAATATTGCTCTCGAATAAATATCCACCGTTATCCACCGTTGCTCTAAAAGTATAATTGCTACTTCCCGTGAGGCAAATAATAAATCTTCGCATTTTCCACTTTCCGTCTTTCCGGCTTGGCGAATCGTTGCATTAACTTCACATTAGCCTTCAATTTCCACCGACGACATCGGCTCGCAGTCGGCAAGTCGACGCAAGCGCCTCTTACGAAAACTTGTGTTAATTAATCATGATGTAAGCAGGAAGTGGGCCAGCCGGCTTGGTGAAAAGTTGCGCATCAAAAGCGCAGCGCAGCGGAAGCTCTTCTGAGACGATGCACGATGAGACGCAACACGAATGTGAGTTGATATGACTGGCGACGGGTTTATGCTGATGGGTTACAACGTACGTAAGAGCTACATTATATTATATAAGCTAAATTTAATATAGCTTATCATGACAGGACTTAAAAGTAAATATACTTGTTAAATATTTCAGTACTTTCATATCTCTAGTGGAATATAATAGTTTATGCTAGTTTTATGTTTGGCGTAAAACTGTAATCATACTGATTATATTATATTTTTATGTTTGGAAGTTCACAAAAAATTAAAAATATTTCTCAGAAGAGAATATATGCTGAACTAATTCTCTAATTTGGAAGTACAGTAATGTTTTATAAAATTTTCTTAGTTCTATTTATATTAAAAGCAAATTTTTGATTGTGTTTTATTTCAAACTGAAATATATACTCGTAATAACTTACTCATAAAAGTACTATACTACTAATGTATGAAATGCTAATAATCTTTATGTAACTACTAGCTTTTGCCCACGACTTTGTCCCAGCAGTGTTTAATAAAAATGTAATTTGTTTTTGAGTAAAACAAAAAAAACAGAGAGTTCTTGTTCTAGACATAGTACGAGTATATGTAAATACTATCAATAAGATCGCAATTTTTTTTTAAGAAATAAATTATATAAAGAATTGCTAATGATGCACTTCAACAAGCCATTTCGGATTAAAGTATTTAACTATAACTATTATTGAATCTCAATGCCAACTTGTACCCTATAGAAAAATGCTGTTTTTAGGGTTTTCTCGGCAATTATTAAAACTTTTCGCATTATAAAAACTATCCTTAGACTTAAACAAACAATTTAAAAAAGAATTGGCCAAATTGGTCAAGGCGTTGTTGAGTTATTCGCTTACTAACAAATTTTGCGATTCATTTTTATATTATAGACATCTCTGATTGACTCTACATATCAACTTTCATTCTTTATTTTTATTCTCTTTAATTTATATTTTGACGATTAATAGTAGTCTACTTGCTTTTTTTTATCAAAAATATTTTTTTGCTAAAATTTATTAAAATGCTATTAATGGTTTTAACATGAAAACGTCATAAATAAACAAACTCAAATTTGCAATTATAATATTGAAACAATTAAAACTTTTGAACTAATTTAATATTTCGCTACCATTAATAGTATTGAATTGAAGATTTATGTAAGTAATAAATCAGATTTTTTAAATTTTTAATACATTTACAAATATTTATCTTCAGAGTCTAATTCTTTTCTAAATATATAAAAATCCGAACGCACGTCACAATTGTGTTCCTATTGGCGTAACCAAACAAGTGTTTTCTATAAAAAATTCACACCACAAGAAAACGCATTCGTCACACTGTGAGCAGCGTCGTAATCGGATTTTCGCACGCGCGCGCCAAAAATATGCACATTTTTTACCCGCGAGCGAAAATATGCCAGCCGAGCAGGATACGCGCGGATAATTTAATGTTTTACGTGGAATGCTTAATAACGCTCGAATTTTCGCCACCTCGCTGTCGCCGCAGAATTTACATATTTCACATATTTTTCCACTACACACGTGAACACACAAAATATTGTCATCGTAATATCCCACATTTTATTTGTATTTTTTTAAAAGATAATATGTTCACAATATCCGAAATTTTATGAATAATTTTTCGTTAAATAAACAAAGTTTTCAAAACACTCCGTATGATAATAACGGATTTATTGTGGGAGTTATGGCGTTAACTTCGTGTATGAATTAAGGAAGTGTCGCATTTCGGGATTATTTACGGCAATGTGCCACCGCGCACGGATTTATACACTGGTTACTGCTAGCGGTTCATTTATTCATACTTTTTTGCGGTCATATTTCAGCTTTTTAAAGTTTTATTGTAACAGGTTTATTTTATTGCGTTCAAAAGCAGATGTTTTCAAACTCATTTATCAAAATTAATGTAGACAAGCAATAAAGTATATAAATACTTTGCACATTAAAAAGTACAAATTTTTTCATCAACAAACATAATATTTCAATTCTATTCCATGCATGGATGTGTGTTCCCAATAGACATGAAAACAACAAAACCGATTTTAATAAAAAATTGTGAAAAATTTCAAAGTAGCGTAGCCTGTAATTTTATAAAGTTTGGTGAAAAAATTAACTTTAAAAAGATTTTAGAAGTTGGAATAATCTATAATATAAAAATCAATCGCAAAATCTGTTAGTAAGCGCATAACTCAACAACAGCTAAACCAATTTGGCCAATTCTTTTCTTTAAATGTTTGTTAAAGTCCAAAGATGGTTTTTACGGCGAAAAAAATTAGAATAATTTCCGGGTAAACCATAAGGACAGCTCTTTTCTATAGGATTAAAGTTGGGATTGAAATTCAATCATAGTTATAGTTAAATTGTTGAATCCAAGATGACACGCCGAAGCGCATTATTAGCAATTCTATGTATAATTACCTTCTTTAGTAATAATAAGAGAGTATAAACAAATTACATTTTTATTAAACACTACCGAGATGAACTAGCAGACAAAAGCTAGTAATTAAAAAAAATGCAATAATCGGCATTTTAACACAAACTTTAGCATAGACATCTTTTAAGAAATTAATGTAAATGCCAAATTTGTATGGTACAAACCGATATGACTCTGACTTTTGTGACTGACTGAATTTTGTGAATTTGGATTAAAATAATATTTTTTTATTAAGTTTCATTGAATTCAAGCCATGTATATAGCAATCAATGCAAAATATCTTTTGGAGATTTTTTTAATTGCTTCTTATTTAAATTGATACAAACATCGTCAAATCTACCCTAAATATTTCGTCATATTTTTTTATAATATGATAATATAAAACAAAAATTATGCAGCAACCTAACTTTATTAAAGTAAGTACCCAAGATTATGTGTATTACAAATTCAAACCCCAACATATTCCCCGCATGATGGTCGATATAAAGCAAAATTTAAATATAAAACGTAGATATTTATATTTCGGTATATATTGTATATTTTTGTCTCGTAAATATTCCGTCTGTCACCGTGTGTAAAAAATGTTAGAGATGATATGTCATTTATAGAACGCGTCGCATAGCGTCGACTATGAGCAATTTTTCATCGTTTTATCATCGTAAATTTTCATCCCTTCACCCTCTCATCCTACTCATAACCACCTACACCTACATGCACTCATACATCTTTACTTGTGCTCACACTTCTCCTCGCACTCATGGTGTCGGCTTTAACTTTGTCGAAACGCGACATAACCTAACATAACGCACAGCAACGTGTCGTTCCTTTAGAGTTTTTGTCACGCGTGAACCAGTTGAAGTACAAGGTGTAAAAGGGGAGCAAAAATTCAAACTTGATGTATTGAAGAAATTCTTGTGCATATTGTAACACATTTTGGAACATTCCAATGTCAAAACGTGTTTGAACTTATTTTTGAATAAATTTGTAAGAAAATTCCAAAAATATGTTTTTAATTATATTTTTATCAAAATTAACCAAAATTTTAAATATAAAATATTAGCAATAATTTTATGTAAAAAAATTGTTATTAAGTATTAACTCACTAAATCCTCAAATTTTTATTGCCAAATTTTTCTTCAAACGTAAAAAAATAAATTTTCATAATACACAATAAACATTTATATCATTTTTATTGATTTTTCTAAAAAAAATATATTTCTGAATACTCAGTAATTTGATACACAATGTGTTTGTTTATTCGCGCGATAAACTTGACAGTATTTCCCCATTTAGGAGGCGGCACGTACGCGCGTTTGTTTTCCGCATCGATTGGGATGACCCAAGGTGTCACTCCATCAAAAACCAACCACATCCACACCGTCACACAGTCATTGCCATTCGATACCCACTCCGTCGGCAGGCGCCAGCACGTCGCTCATCATTACACACCATCCGCGCTTCAGCGTGGTGAATGCGCCGGGCAGGTACAAAATCACCGCATCATTGAATCACCCACCGGCGTGAAAATATGTCGACATGAGTATACTTCCAGCTCCACGGATGCGCGAATAAACACTCGGGCGTTTATTTCAATTATTTCCATATTGAAAGTGCTCAAAAGCTTAAAAATGCTAAAAATATTATTTTTCAATCAATGTACGCATTAAAAATTTTGATGCCCAAAAATGTCATCAAGATTATTAATGAATGCATATAAAAAATATCAATCAACGTCAAAATTTGTTTGCGTACTTTGCTTACTTATATAATAATTTAATCATAACCTATCATCCCTAAAGTGTTGACAATATCATTCATTACACCTTTCGTGCTTTCATGTTGGGTTATCTCTGAACCATTTGTCCTCCATAGCTCATTCATTGCTTTATTATCCTTTCAGCCATTGTCTTCATTACTACTCAGGACACTTTCACACGCACGCGGTGATCATTATGTTACAACGCCGTCTTTGTTTACGCCGAGGACCGAGGACTCAAGACCGCTCCATGTAGTATCCTTTTCCTCTTTCATCTATTCCATCTGTTTCATCTCGCTTCCTATAATTCACTAGCAACCAATACGCGACACGTAACACCCACGACTTGGCAATAGAGACTAAAAGCAGGATGGCTAAAAGGACTACGGACTAAAGGATTAAGGACTAAGGTAAACCTGCTTGCTTGTGTTTTAACGTTTCGTATGTTCTAGATATCTTGAATGTATTTTAGAATTGCTAACACCTTTCAATAATTTAAATCGAAAACGGATTTTTGTTTAATTATATAAGTACAGGGTGTATAATGCATTGATTTTATTAATTGTTAAAATATAGTAGTTGTAAGTACTTAAAAAACTATCAGATCGGGAATAACATTTGAAATTGTGAGTAAAGTACTTTATATACGAGCATTATCTACAGAGAAAGCTTGCACCTGTGCATTTGTCTTCGGGGCAGCCCTACAAGCAGCAGTACAAGATTATAACCTTAAAATTTTTAGTAGTGTGCAAATTTTGATTTAAAATTCAAAAGTTCAAATTCAATAACTTAAACGTGGAAACAGAAAAAATAGCGTAAGATACACGTGGCTAAACGTTGTTAAACACAAGTAAAGTCCTCGTTTAGCCACTAAATAATTAATACACTATTATTCAATTGATACCTGATTATATATTTGTCATAAGATATTCTTAAAACTTGTTTAAATATTTAATTTACCCCTATTTAATAAACATACCACCCTATACATGTTTATATGAGTGTGCCTTGTATCCTGGTAGATTATTCGGTATTTACCTCATGGCAATATGCTAATCTATGTAAACTGCGGTAAACAGTCGCATATTGTGATCGCTCACACAATGGCGGAATGCGGGGGAGGGTAACAATGAACCCGATTTATATCTGTTCGGGGAGGCAATTAAGCGCGCACGCGACCGGGATATTCATCGGGATACATCTGGTTACTGGTTCTATCTGGATACGTGTCGTTATGATGTCGGGTTTTCTATAAGTGCAGATACGTGCGGATACGTTTACGATTTACGAGCGTTGTTTCATCCCACTTCGATAATAATGGTGGGATATCAGTGTAGTTAAGCCTGTTTGCCATGTTGAACAAGAATACTTGATAGATAAATTGCATAATCGAATGCTGTTTATTTTTGACTTTTTAAATACTCAAAAAGGTCTTTGAAATAAAAATATATTATTAATTTGCAAACAATTGAATTTTAGGCAGTTTTGTCGTAATTAACATGAGTTAAAATGACTTTCCTGGTTATTAAAGTATTAAATCTATAATAAAAAAATAAATTGCAAAATCTGTTAGTATGCGCATAACTCAACAACGCCTACACCAATTTGGCCAATTCTTGTTTTTTTAATATTTGTTGAAGTCCAAGGATGGTTTTTACGGCGGAAAAAATTTGAATAATTGCCGGGAAGACCCTAAAGACAGCCCTTTTGTATAGGTTAAAAGTTGGTATCGAAATTCAATAATAGTTAAATAGTTAAATAGTTGAATGCGAGATGGTGCGCTGAAATGCATTATTAGCAATTCTTTATATAATTAATTTCTTTAAAATAAAATTGCGAATCTTATTGATAGAATTGACACATACTCGTACTATGTCAGAAAAAGAGAGTAAAAATAAACTACATTTGTATTAAACACTACCGTGACAAAGTCGCGGGGAAAAGCTAGTTATAAATATAATTAAATAATTAGCATTCAGATGGAACTATAGTGCATTTTAACAATTCCCTTTATTTTAATTAAATATTAATTAAAATTAATTAATTTTAATTAAGTTAATTTTTATTAAAATCTAGGGAAACGCGGCTAAAATTTAGCAAAACATAAATTTTATTTTAGGTAAACACTACAATTACAATGATTACTTACGCGATAAAACAAGTATAATAGCCTTATTTAAATTCTTTTTATCACTTAATCATTAAAACTCAAAACTTTTCGAATCGTACAAAGTTCCAGTTGCGGCGATCATTTTTAAGTTTTCTTATTAAACCGTTTCTATTGTTGAAAACTTCGTCATTTCCAATGAATATTACTTTGTACTTAGTCATCATTGTAAATACTCCTATCTTACTCTCTCATCATTACTTATGCATTGTTCTTCGTTTCACATTTTCGGCTTTATAATGTTTTCGCATATTTTCCGTCTTTATCATCGAGTCATGGCGTCTTTACGCCGCGACGTATTTGCTATTACAGCTGAGTATGACTCCATCTTGCTTTTACGAGTGAGTCTGCGTATGGCAGAATTGAGAGGTGGAAAACTTTTCCAATGATCACTTTATCGTCGCTTCATATCGCGCCCCGTTCGCTCATAAATGTCGCGCTCGAACGTTCGAACGTCTGATGAATGAACGCACTTAAAACGTAAAGCTTAGTTAAACGAGCTTTCTACCACTTCACCCACATCTAGTCGTTATATATTTCTCTGAAATGTCACTTGAGAAATACACACAGCAAACTATAATTGGGGAAAATGCAGTTTAAGTTAAAATCATGTCACAAAAAAAACTGTATTTTCTTTTTAAAGGTTTTCATGCACCAAATTATGCCTGACTTAATATTTTCACTTTGAACCGTGCTAAAACAAACGATTAAATTCATAATCACGATTCCGTGTCGCGCTGTAACTGTGACTGCACCAGAATCAAGCATTTCAATGGTTTTAACAACTTCCTGACTGTTTTGTTCTGTTTTGTGCAGTGTAAAGAACCAACAACACAACTCTAGTTGACAATCAAGAATAATGAACACATGAAAGTAAATCAAAAGCATGATAAAAACGTTTTGAACGTTTGAGCGTCTTGTTTGCACAAAAGCTACAGTATAGTGAATGTAATATGCGGAGAAGGATAAAAGAACCGTTCTACCCGCAGACGGTTTAAATTAAACCCTAAAACAACAAAAAAATTCACACACAAAAATATTCCAACAAAGGATATGTCACAAAATTGTTACACGACTGGATATTATGTGGAGGCGACGGGCTTACACTCAAAACAGAAAATTCTGTTTGAAACCGAATTATGCAATAAAATTTCTTTCAAGTTTATTTTCGGTGGCACAAAAAAAAGTTTCTATTGTTTGGTTAAAACAACTTTGACAAGTTGTATTACATTACGGAGAGTGAAAATTTGTTAACGAGAAATTTATGAATGGAGAAACCAAGATGAAATTATGAAAATTTCATTGCGGAAAATATGAAGCAGAAGAAGAGAGTAAAAAAAAAATGTTGAAAAGGTGAAGCAAAGTGAGCAAAGTGCGACACTCATTTGAACATTTCCAAGCAAATGCAAAAGGAGGAAAATAAATTATAAATTGAAAAGCGCTGAACTGCGATTCACCCTTCATAATTTTATTCAAGCAAAACGCGTTGAAGCATTAAAAAGCTTCCTGATGAAACAAGTAAAAATAAAAATATGCCAAACAGCATTTTTTAGTTATTCACAAATTAATCTATTATCAGTAGTTCAAATGAAATTTAATTGGGTATTGAATATTTTCATAAATGCCATCAACGTCATATAATCATTTGATTGCAGACTTTTATAGCAAATCATTGCCATAGTTATGGAATAAATTTTTGATTAGTTTGTCTGGTCGGTGGGTGATATTGTTATCATTGATTGTGTGCGTGAATGTGAACACACTCAATGCCAACATTTGGCATTTGCAAATCGGCGCAAACAAGCGAGCGTGTTGGCGCGGGGCGGCATTTATGCGCCGAGGGGTTGGTGTGGCTAAAGCGGAGGCGTTTTACGAGCAGGTTGTTACAGCCGGCCCGCCGCGTCGCGCGTAAAATGGCAGATAATGGAAAATATTTATCGCCCTCGGCAGGCTGCGAATGCGGCCGATGGCTGGCACTTCATTGCTTTTTTCAATATTATCGCGGAACGAACATGCAAACACAAAAACAAATTTACTCATTCTATTTATTATTATTATTATTATTATCGGTATTGTTTAGGCAGAATATTGAAACATAAGCGATTTGGTATTATCAATAATATTTAAAAAATTTGCTGAGCATACTAAATGATGCAAAAAGTAGTTTAATTCAGCAAAAACAGAAAATCTGCTGACGACGTCTAAAAAATAAGTTTTTGTCGTGTAATGCTCACTTATCATTTTTTGGAGAACTTTAACCTTAGGATATGTTCATTTAAAAAACACATAAAAGTAGTAATCGGGTACTTTGAAATAGAATAGAGAATAGAGATGCCTATTTTTTGTAAAATAGATAATAAATAGCCAAGGAAAGCAAAAACTTGTGTAAGTAAATGTATTCCATAAAGAAAAAATAAATAAATACCATAAGCAAAGAAGGTTTATAATTGTTAAAAACGTAATAAAAAAAATTTCATTAAAATTTAACTCAACAATAATCAAAATAATATCAAGTGGCTAAACTTGGGTTTTTGTACTTTTGTACTTTAGTAACGGTCTTGACATTAATTTTTTTAAATATTTAGTTCATTAATAAATGAAAATATTTTAATATTTCATCGTCATCATCAGTCCTTATCTAAATACTTATAGATACAAATAAATAACAATAAATGCAAGTAAATAATGAGAAATGCCAGAGTAGTTGTAATTGGATCCGTAGGCTGTAAATTTAACAATCCCGAAATCCTAAAATTCTACAGTCTTCAGTCCAAGCCCAGAACAACGGCTCGACAAAGTTAAATCGCACAATCCCACAATCCGTATAGTGCTAGTTCGGCTGCAACGTCCCGGAGACTCCTAGAGAGTCATAAATTCCAGTTATTATTGTGGGTTACAGTTAATAAGTAGTACGCGTAGCGGTAACGGGAGTGTATTCCCGATTGCTGGAGATGATAATGTTCACAGAGTATCATAATAACAGTATCAAAACAGTGCTATAACTTTAGTATAACTGTTATAAATTTCAGAAATAACAGAAATTACTATAGTGCTATTGCAATTCAAATATTTTGAAACAATATTATAAATTATTATAACACTCTACACATTTCTAGAAATTGAATAACAAATTGGGTGCTAGTTGTATATAAATGAGACAGATTTTCACTAAGTTAAAATTTTGATCACAACAAAAAGAAACCTGCTTGAATTAAAATTTGGTAAAAAAAATAAACAAACAGACCCAATTTTGCTTACATACGCAGAAAAAAAATCTAGCCTCCGAGCAAATAAAGGAACTAAAGAGAAAATAGCATAATTTTCAGTTGTCGAAGAAAGTCTGCTGTGATTCCCAAAATCCCAAATTGTACATTATACTAAAATATTCGTAATAATAGAATATATTTTTCTATATTCTAAATGTCACGTAGGCAAATCATGCTTAGTATCAATTATCTCAGATTTGCTTCAATGTCCTTGTTGTAATGTAATATTCCCAATTATTTATATTCTCCAACATTTCTCTTATAGAGATATATACTTTATACGTTTCCATTCCTTATAATTTTTAAAGATTACCCAGAAAAATTTCATATTTAAATTACACTAATAGTCATGATACAACCTAGAAATTGTTTGCGAGTACGACTAAATACATATGATGGAAACTACTCCAAGCTAAATAAGGATCATAATAGATGATATAATGATATGATACGAATATAATAGAGATTTTAAAATTTATGAAATCGAAAAACTATTCATTGAAAGTTTAATAAATACATATTTTATATAAAATATAATATATTCAACAAAACGCTTCAAAATATCTCATAAAACACCACGGGAGCGATTAAAAGCAAACTCTCCTAACCTAAATATAATCTAACACCCCTATATATCATTATATTTAATAATAGAGATGTTTTGATGAATATAAATTGCTGCCACACAAAACTCCCCGAGACTATATCATCTCCATACCAAAAACGTTCCAGTTGCGTTACATAACACAGTAATACACAAGTCTCAGTGTAGCAATCTACGGAAAGATTGAAAGCGTCATCGGCGTACCCCGCACGTGGCCCTGGTGTCCCAGCAAAGCGATGAAAATCGTGTGCGCGGCGCAACCTCAGAATACGCGTAATTAGCTTAAAATTAACTGGCAGGCGTGTTTGCCAAAGCGTTGCGGGACTTAATTAAAACTGCGCCACGCATTCCCCTTTGCCCTCCTGAATCATCATCACCCTCATCTTATTCCACCGCCGTTAGCCGCTTATTAAATACGTTTGATTAAGAAAATCCACGGACGCCGTTAAATTATTTCCCGAAAAGAATAAACAACAGAGGAAATAATTAAATGTAAATAGCTTTCGGAGTAAATTAAATATAAATGTACGGGTAAATTTAATAGCGTAAATAAAAAAGCACGAGTATGAACGCGTTGAAATTGTTAGAAACAAAAACGAAAAGAATGGAAAACAGTCAGAAGTAATTTACGGGTATAAAATTAAGTTAAACGGTCGAGCGTTAAAAGAGATTAAATTAAACGAGGTTAGAATAAAGATAAATATGAACTCGTAAAGGTACTTAAACTTTTGCTGAGAAATTTACGTTTTTCTTTCAAGGTTAGATTTTATGAAGGCAGAATAATTCAACTTGTCACCAAATATATATATCGGATCCAATTTTTTTTAATTTTTAATTTTATATAAAATATTTTGTTGAAATAAGAAAGTGATATTATAATTTACATGTAAATTCTAAAATATTAAAACTATGAAAATCAAAAATATGAGATTAATTAATATCAACTCCAACA
This sequence comes from Dalotia coriaria, assembly GCF_025399875.1. NCBI lineage: Eukaryota > Metazoa > Arthropoda > Insecta > Coleoptera > Staphylinidae > Dalotia > Dalotia coriaria. The sequence continues at coordinate 38,736 of NW_027045499.1, forward strand.
TCAATTACTAAATTAATTTAAATTTGAATTTGACAAAATATTATAAATTTTAGCCGTTTTTGCTGTTTGCCGTTTTTTTGTGCAATCAACAAATTTTTCTAAAATTATTAACATAATTAATAACAAAAATCATTAAACCATTTTAATTGCCAAATAAGCGCAACTCAGCAATATATGTAATATTATTTATATAATTAATATATCATGCAAACTTGCGTGCTATATTTGTTTTAATTAAAACTGTCGTCGTAATATATTTGTAGTAGACTATAATTTATAATTTTGCTTCACACACTATATTTGACACAGCTGTATATACTTGCAGATTAACAACAATTTAAACAAATCACCCGTCTCGGAAAGCACTTTGATATAATTTATATTATATTCTATTTTAATAAATTTCTAAAACACTCATTTTTAAATTCTATTTAGAATTACAATAGTTTTTATTATCAAAACGAAATATTTGTGTGAAGCGATTTAGAAACAAACACAGCCACGTTATTTGTCTTGTTTTCACGGTTAAGTCTTATGGTTTGCTTGTTTAATAAGTAAATAAATAAATAAACAAATAGATTTTCTATTAATAATTTATCTATGCTGATCTAGTAAGGAATATATTGAAAATATTTTTGTTTAATAGAAAGATATGCAGGGATTATTTATTACATTGATATTATTTTGGTCAAGATTAAACATTAAAGATTAAAGAAGGAAAGAAAAGCGCACGCGGTTTGCGGCGGAGAATATGAAGATGCACCACCCGGCAGGACAGTCTCACGCGCGCGCCGTCACCGTGGCGGGCACCAATGTCGTACTGAACGCCCGCCGCCGACGCCAGCAGCAGCAGCAGCAGCAACCGGAACACAGCGTGCAGAGTGTGCAAAGCGCGAGCGCGGACTCGCAGAATACCGAAAACAATACGGAAGTAAAACGCATGTAAAAACTAAAACAGTCGAACAACAACAGCAGGAGTCGTGGTGCACTCGAGCGGATGCACAGTGATCCTTTAGTCTTTCAGTCCTTTGGTCGCTCGTCCCGTTGGTGTTACACTAGTTTTGCTTTAAGACCAGAACGCAAACAGGCCACATCCCCCGCCTTTCACGAACAAAAACATGTCGTTGTGAATTTAAATCGGAATCCTTGACTGCGAAATGTAAATAGACGTTGCCCAGGAGAAAGCAGAGAAAAAAATATCGGCGCTGGAAAAAAATGTAGAACATTTCAGGTTTGGCCAATGCTAAACTGAAATGCACTCTGTTGAAATGTTTCGTTCTCCTTGGCACTGTATACGCTTGGAGAATGTAAATGCCCGGCACCTCCACTGTATTCAATGTGTGTATAATGCAAATTCTATTTGGGTAGCTGCTGATCTTGTGACATTTTTCCGGAAGGGTATTTTTTATTGGCTAAAATATTGATACCGTGAAAAAGTATTTATTTTGAAATGCATTCATTCCTAATAAAATAATATTGAAATGTTTTTGATATAAAAAAAAAAAACTTATAAAAACGGTTTCAATCAATACTTGTTATAAAAATAGTTTAATATAAAATTTTATATCCTGATCAAATACAAAAAATTTCAATTAACAACATTTCAGTTTACAACCAATAAATTTTTAACTGATGATAAAATTATTTAACGGATAAAATTCAGAGAATTTTCATTTTTATTATAAACAAGCGACAGTAAACTAAATTAAATTTTTATTCTATTGACGAAATATATTAGTTTAAACCTACGCTGAATGTGTGTAAAAGGCTGGAATATATTAATCAGAATTAATTAAACGTAAATTAAATTTAATATACAGCGTAATGACGTTAATTGAATTGTTTTTGATGCAGTACATACTTTCAAAATTATTGTGCTTGTTACTCTCATTAAATTTTACTCTGAATTTCATGAAAGTACCGAGTTGTTTGTTTCAGAGAGCAAAAATTTGCAATTGCTGTTTATGCAAAACTAATGGTGGCATATTAAACAGTTTCACACAGAATGCGCCGAGAGTGTGTTATTATTACCAAACTTGCTTTGATGAAAATATGACTTTAATATTATATCAAAGTGTATAACAATTTTTTTTAATTAAAATTTGTGCAGAATTTTTAATGTTTTTCAAATTATATTTGATTTGATTCAAAATACAAATATAAATTAAAATTTTTAGCATGAAAATTTAAACAGTTTTTGAGTCACGTCACTGCATTTGAAAATCCATTTTTAAATTAAAATTCAATTTAAGATTTATGTATAAAAATGTGTTTATATTTTTTGCATTGCTAAACACTTTTTTGCACAAGCAAGCAAACTTTAATAAATGTTCTCTATTTTCTCAAACGAAACATCATTAAAACTGTAGGCAGACTCGGGTACACGTTTTTTTTTCGGGGCCTAGCCGCCGAGCCGTCACTCCGCCACACTGCCACCGCCGCAGCCACCAGCCTCACAGCAGCCCCGTCTGCACGCTCGTTATTTATGCACGATGCGCTCGTGGAGCAAATTTAATTAACACTCTTTTGTCCATACGCCATACATCTATGTCATGGTACGAATTGTGTTACTATACAACTTGGAAAATTGTAAAAAAAAAGAAAGAGGAAAGTAACTAAACTAATAACATGATTAGATTTTATACTGGTGCCAATTTTTTATTTCAGTAAAAACTTGTGTTACAATGTTTAAAAAGTAAAGTAAAAATTGAATCATAAATATAATACAAATATTCATTTATTAAATTATTATATCAACTCTTATCCATTATTTTACGCCTTTCAACTTATATTTTTGCAACAATTGCTTTAAAACTGTTCGGGTAAATGTTTAGTCAAAATATTCAGTTACTAACTTTTGCCCGCTACTTCGTTCCGGTAGTGTTTAATAAAAATGTAACTCGTTTTTACTCTCTTGTTCTAAACATAGTATACTCGTATATCAATTCTATCAATTAGATTCGCTATTTTATTAAAACAAAAAATATTACATAAAGAATTGCTAATAATGCGCCATTTCGGATTCAACTATTTAACTATTATTGAATCTCAATGCCAATTTTTATCCTATAGAAAATCTTTAGGGTTTTCCCGGCAATTAATCGAATTTTTCTTGCGGGAAAAACCATCCTTAGACTTTAACAAACATTACAAAAAAGAATTGGCCAAATTGGTCTAGGCGTTGTTGAATTATGCGCGTACCAACAGATTTTGCGATTCAATTTTATATTATAGACCTTGTTTGATAGGCTAGACAAATTTACATAGAAAAATAAAATGGTTATTGCAACTATTTCATTGCATAGATAAAATTAAACTAAATTTGATTTTTTTTAAATTTCAAATAATAAATAAAATATTTAACTTGTCTTTGAATTAAATTTATTATTTAGTAATTGTGTACACATTCAATTTGTATTGTCGGAATGAACAATGTCTTCCAAAACTTATACGACGTTCAAAATGAAGCAAACAAAACACGTGAGCAAACAAAAACAAATAAACAAGCGACAAATGAGAACGAATTCATCCGCTAAACGTGTTTCCGTGTCGTCTTATCAACTCGCTGTTTTTTCTGGCGCTACTTCTGCAACTCGTAATGTTTTCTCTTTGTTTTTCTTTGCAGGAAGTACGTAACAACACCACAGATCCTATGTTCTAGTTTTTTGGGTGCTTGTTTGATCATGATCGTTATTTTTTTTTGTTTTCCTACATTTTCCAGCACATTTTCTTTTATTTTGCGCATCCTGTTTGTATGTTTTCACTTTCACACAATTTATTTCGCATTTATATTACTAGTCATACATTCTTGTAACAACAAGTTTGATAATATAGAATATGTAATAAAAAATATGCAATAATATTACATTATACTTCCGTAGGCAGTCGAAAAATATGTCTAACAAATTTTTCGTTTTCGTATAAAAAAAATCAGATATTTCCAAAATCACACTACAGGCCTAAAAAAACTCATTAAACTCACAAAATAAACTGTGCATTGTGGCGTTTCTAAATAATTACAAATGTATAGCAACACTGTGACACAAAATTTAAAACAACCCTAATTGCAAACAAAATGACAGCAAGTTTATTATTAGTTTGCCTTTATAGTGTGTGGTTGAATTTATCTCTTGTGTTGCTTCGCACATAAGCATAAATAATGGCGGCGCATTAATCTCGGCATCGTGAAATATCTAGCTGGCTTTTCTCGCGCCGGGTGCCGCCATTTTTCATCGTTTGGCCGAAACAGGCGTGCGGTCTTCGGAATTAATTTTTTAATTAGTTCTAATTGCTCTCGTTTGTTTCATCTCGGCAATAAATTAATCCTCTTTCTCATTTATTGATCCATCTGCACATATACACAAAGTCAACAAAAATATGGAATACTAGCTTTTGCTCACAAAAACGTCCGCGTAGAATATAATAAAAAATTGCGTAACTAATTGCTTTCTTATATCTTTGACCTGTAATGAGTCGAATCCGCTAACAAGTTTCTCAATGTTAATTTCAATGAAAAGTGGTTTAGTGCAAATTCAGTGAGAATTATATAAATACAACGATTTATTGAGTTTCCACTTCAACTTTTATTCCTTACAAGCTTTTGCCCGCGACTTCGCCCCGGTAGAGTCAATTCTATCAATAAGATTCGCAATTTTATTTTAAAGAAATTAATTATATAAAGAATTGCAAATAATGCATTTCAGCGCGCCATCTCGGATTCAATTATTTAACTATAACTATGATTCAATCTCATTGCCAACTTTTATCCTATAGAAAAGGGTTGTTTTTAGGGTTTCCCGGGCAATTATTCAAATTTTCTGGGCGTAAAAACCATCCTTGGACTTTAACAAACACTTAAAAAAAAGTATTGGACCAATTGATCTAGGCGTTGTTGTGTTATGCGCTTACCAACAAATTTTGCGATTCATTTTTACATAATAGATTTTTTACTCTTTATTTTATATATTTGCAAGATATGGTGGCTTAGGAGTTAAGAAATTGATTTCAAAATTTCTCGCTATAAGTTAAATCACAAAATCAATTTCTGAACACACCCCGTTTCACAAGTATGAAAAGTTGAGATAAAATATTAAAATAGTTGTTTCTCTTACAATTTCTTGATATTTCCTCACCCTCTGAATTTTCCTTAAACTTCATCAAATATTTCAATACCATAATTAACCAAATTGGTCCAATCACTTCCAAGTTTTAGTGAAACAAAGAAGCATCAATTCACTTCGACATTGATATTTATAATGACAAAATCTTACCTTATATACGTTAATTTTAAAAATATATTCAAGCCTATTTATAAACTTGGATGTTCTATTTCTGAAAAAAGCTCACGTATGTAAATATACCAGCACTGAAGACCTGAATGAAGTTTATTTTTTCAAGTATTTTTTGTGAAGCGCGTCGTCCCAGTTCGTTTCAGTCTGCGGTGCTTTGTGCGCGTTCGTAGGCTTGATGCTCGTCGCTCGTCCTTTAAGGACCTGCGACAGTCGCGGGTCTTTGCCGGGACGCGCATTGTTATCGTCTCGCGCAATGCGGACGCATCCTTTACGCCACGGTTTATTTCTAGGCTTGCTCGTTTATAAGCGTGGATAAAATGTAAAGAAATGCAAACAGTTCGACGTAAATAGAAAGCTAAAGAACCCTCACATAAAAGGGAAATTCGTAAAAAGTAAAAAAAAAACATGGTTGAATAATTTTTAACAAGTTTTTACAATTTTCAAACATAAATATTGGATTAAATCATTTATTAAATTTAACAATTGGAAAAATAGTGTAAAATTCACTAATTAAACGATTTTAAGATTTTTGTAGGAATATATTAACCTCTTGGTGACGTGACACATTTTAAACTTTATGGCTTGCTGGAATTCTGATTTACGGCTTTCAACTTTCGTTTAACGACTTATGACTTACAGCTGGCCCGGTTATGTCTCTGTTTGTGTTTTGTATTTCTATTTGTACTTCTCCAAGTTTCCCGCCGTTGAAGTAACGGCTATATTTCGTCCTTGTTTTTGCTTACTGTGTATGTGTCTGTGTGAAAGTGGCGCAATGTGCTCGCATCGCTAATTACTCGCTAATGAGCTTGACGAACAACTCGTTTAATCATTCACCGAACGCATAATTGGGTTGATGTAAGTGCGCAAAATGTGCAAATATATTTCGAGTGTAATATTCGACAGCACTCACAATAGTGCGTCCGTAAATGCGTAATTAATACATTTGCGTGATTAATCGTATGCTATTACGACTAATTGAAACGTGTATATCCTTCACTGTTTGTAATACTGTTGATTAATTGTGTGATACCCAATTAAAAGTTTGCGATGTTGGGAATTTTTAAAGTTTAGCTTGATGCAATTAAAAGGCTAGAACACTGCACAAAGCAAAATCTACAACAATACTTTTTTTTCGGTTATCCGGAGAAATGGGTGTATGAATAGCCCGAGGTTGTGATGAAGTGCAGCGTGCTGCGGTGTGTAGTAGACGTGGCAACGGCGAAAATGAATAGCCGCGCGCAACACGCGCGAAAAACTCAACGTAGGCAACTTTGTGTGCGAACGGATGTAATTTCGTTTTGTTTGCGGTGCGCCCAGTGCGCTCACTATTCCATTAGATCCATTTCAGAATGCGAAATGGCAAAAGCAAAATACGAAATGAAGAATGACAATACTGTTGTTATTCATGCAGCGTCAAATTTCATTATTTGTGTTTTTATCTGTCAAGATACATTTAAATTAATTGCTATTTGACTAAAACTCGACAGACCAACTGGGGTTTTGACATATTTGTAGAAGTGCAAGGAAAGTTCATAATCAAAAATCAAAATCAAAAATTCAAGGAAAATAGTAGAAAACCTAATTTTATTTCTTCATACAAACTGTACTTTCAGAAATTAATTGTGCGTCTTAACTTATTGAAATTCCGAAAACAATATTTTTTCGTTTATGAAATCGCAGGGTAAATCTTGCTACAATTGTCATTGTCACAACATAATCCATGATTTCCGTCGTAATAACACAATTTCTGATAGTAATGTACTTAATCACTAAACTGCATATCTGAGTATATGTGTGGTGAGATTATAAACTGTATTATCAACTAGCCGGTGAGTAATGACCACGAAACCGCAACGCCTGGCCGCGCGCAGTATCAAAACCACCGTAATAGCGAGTTATAAACTCGACGCGGACACGAATAATTGCCAAGTCGTGACGGCAGCCGGAAGTTTTGTTCGGGCATATTAATGCAAACAATATGGCTGCCACAAATGTACACATTCTTCAAAATCAAAAACTTAACAACGTAGTTTTCATAACAATACAGATGGCTATTAAAAACCAGATGGCGCTGCAGGATACATGCTCACTCGATACATGTTTTGTATGTTTTAAATGGATTTTTTTCCAGCACATTTGTTGCGCATAAAAATTGAAAAACGGATGTAAAACTATCCGCGAACCGGATGTGGAAAAATTCCATTTGCTTGATTATTTGTAGAAAATTGCGCTTTGCGGTCGGCCCGAGGTTGGCGGGCTCTGTAGACCGCAGGAATGGTAATCGAATACCGCACTTTTATTTATTTTTATTTATTGCGCTCTTTGTTTATTTCGCATTCGTTTGCAATTGAAAGCGTGCAATTGACGACCAATGCCGATAGAGGCTACTGATGACGCCCGAGGGCCGTAATGTGCACGCACGAACCGTCTTTTGTGTTTGCCGCCGCTGCCTCCACAGCCGCCACCATTACGTACGAATTTTCCGTGCAATTGGTAGCGATTTGCCGAACGCTCAGAAACAGAACGTATTCGATCATCCGCGCAATTGTCAAATGCACATATTTGTGTACTATGAGCGTGCATTCTATACAAAAGGAGAAATTATGTAAACTAACAAACGGCATAGAAATATTAAACCAGGGTACTAAATAATAATTACCGATAACTGATATTTGCAAAATGGAAACAGTCTAAAATGGATTTAATTGCTTTGCTGAAATGTGTTATATTTGACTTGCAATTCAGCTGAATATTTACAATAAGTTTTAAAATAGTCAGCAGAAAACTGTAAAATTCACGTGATTTAAAAACCAGTAAAATACACCATTAGCAACATATAAAATTATTTATTTATAAAGAATACACACAATATAGTGTGGGAGTGAAGGGGACACAAACTTTTTTACTACATTTTTGATTTTTTTAAATAAAATAAAATATAAAAATAACGATTTCAAAATAACAAGAAAAACATAACCTATACAATTGATATTAAGCAGTCAATATACAATTTGATCAAATATTTAAATAAAATATATCTACTATATAAAAATAAAAATATGCTTAAAATGTTTAATTATAATAAGTAGGTAATTAAACTATTAGATGAAATTAAAACATTCCATAAAAAGTAAAACTAAAACGGCACAAAAGAGCTTTGTTGTTCTCCGAGCATTAATTTCCTAGAAAGCTGCACGACGCAGTCTGGAGTGACAATCTGTTACAATTCATTTGAGCCTGCGTTGGAGAGCGCCCACGGGGGTGGTCGTCGCGCGCGTCGACATAATTTTATTACGCGAGCTTTTGCCTCACGCGCAAAAGCGACTCGCGCTTATAATGTTGTCGTGTTTACGACCTTGTCTTAGAATTATACAGTGTGTTCGTGAACAAATTTACAATAACGCAAAAAGCAATTATTTATATAAATCAAAATAATAACGTTTTTTGTTTAATATTATAATTGCGGAACATACTGTATATAAGTTAGCCATGTTAGTTCACAAGAGCAAAGTGCACCCGCAAGCAGAACATAAAGCATGGTGAGCAGGAAATAAAATCGAAAACGAGCGCGTGAGGTTGTAAAATGCGAGAGCAATGGATGTCCCGCCGCCCCCGGCCTATGCCGCCTTTTTATTACTAAAGATTTTTATCCTTTAACAACGAACAATTCAATATTCCTTGTGTTCAAATTAAATTAACCAGTTTTTCTAAATATTAATTTAAAACACTCAGTATATTAATGAAGATTAGCTCTAACCTCAAAATGTAAAACCAAAAAAATAATAATGATGGCTGCCGTTTGCGTTTCCTTCGGCGAGCCTGATTAGATTTTAACTTTTCCCAGAGTTGTCGAGAGTTGCGCCAACTTCGAATTGGCTATTAATGCTATTAATTAGCAATAAAAGCTCATGGTTAGCAAAGTTTCCGAACTTGCGAGTTTTTATTTGCTCCATCGGAATAGAACTGATGCGAGACGCCAGCTTAAAATAAAGTTCAAACGAAGACACAACGCGATCGACGCGCCACGTGCTTGTCCGCATGAGATATGATGAACATGATGAAAGCTGATGGGCGGATGTAATAATTAAGGTTATGTTTGCGCTTCTTTGATGTAGTAATTTGATTTTATTCTGTTTTCCGATGTTGTTCTGCTCATAATATCATTTTGTTTCAATTAAGAACAAAGTGTCGATTATCATGAATATTTATTGTAGTGTCTATTTGGGGAAAACTTGAATTAATCATGGCTGACTTCCGGTGTTGCTCTCTATTTTTTTAATAAAAAAAAACAACAACAAAAAATAATTTCTGTTAAAATCTTTTATTTCATTGCGATTGTTATTATTTTGATAGATGTATGATAACTGTTAAGTTTATCAAAAATTAAACAGGAATGCATAATGGCGGCTATTTGGCGTCATAGTTTCTTTTGTTTCGAATGATTTCCGTTGTATTTTGTTTATTTTGTTTTTTTGCGAATTTTACAATTCGCGTTTTTGTTTCGCTTCTTCATTATCCGCGAGCGGTCCCGTATTGATCGGGCGTCCGGGAGCACCGCCTCCCGCACGCCTCCATCACGCGAGAGACGCGCAGCAGGCGCGCGGCACTTTGCCGCCGCCGTCTAATCAACCGACCGCCGCTCGAGTAGACTGTGCACAACCTCGATCACCATCTCAACAACTTTATTGGGAATGGTCGGGGGTTTAGTGCAGAATATGATAAGATAAAGGACAAGAAAAGTGGGGCGGCTGAAAAACAGCAACTCACCCAAGAGTCTTCGTCGAGATGAGCGGCGTCTTGAGGCTGAGGAAGCCGTTGAGGCGCGACTTCTTGTCGGAGGGCTCGGCCCGATTCATACCGGCGCCGCCTCCACCACTGCCGCCCTCACAGCCGTCCTCTTCGTCGTCGTCGTCGCGCTTCCTGCGACGCTTGTGGAAGAAGTAGCAGGCGGCGCCGACGCCCGTGATCAGTATAAGCGCCGCGAGCGATGAGAACACCGCCGTCAGCACCACGTCGCGCTTCTGCATGCTCAACTGCAACGAACACAAGCAATTCCGACGATTATATCAACATCGACGGCCGGTCGCCGCCGCCGTGTGGCGTAAACAAACCGCCGTCGAAACAATACGCACACGGCATGCGGTTTGTTTACTTGCAGGACTTTTAAACAGCGCAGCGCCACCTCTGTGACAATGTACAAAGTAATAGTCAACCTTTAAACTCAGACTAAGTTACAAGTCAGATAAGTATTCAATTAATTAAACAGGAAACAGTAGTAAATTAAGAATACAATATTCTATTAATTAACAATAAATAAAATAAAACATAAAAGGACAAATATAAATTAAGTTCAGTGCTGCCTACTGTGAAGTATAAGCTCAACTCATATCTGTATTGATTTATTTATCTGGGTCACAAACCTAACCTGTAACTTCCAGCAGTCGCTCACAAACAGCTGCACCGTCAACCGTCACGCATCACAACAAAACCCAAATTTGAATCAAACTCATCAAAACCTAAACAACTAATTATAACAATTATAAGAAGAAGAGAATTGTAAATACAATGGCCTACAAATACGACCCGACCATCGAGCCAAACATCAAAGCCTTAATTGTGAAGCTAACCAATTTTAATGTAAGTTTTTTTAAAGTTTTTATGAATGTTATTCCACTCTAATTCGTTTTTGTGTAGGAAAACACCGAAATATTCAAATACGTGCACGATTATTTCTGGAAATCCCTGCGCAGAACTGATTCAGCATTCTGCACTACAAAACATGAGATTGATAGCAAAGTTGATGGACTTGCAGAGAAGCTGGTTTTCCATGGTTATTTAAAAGAATCACATAGTCTTAATACTCTCTATGAGAAGTACATGAGTGCAAGTGCAGGTGAAGATGACACAAAAAGCAGGTAAGTTATGATTGCCACTGAATCTATTAGTTTTAATCAGAAATTTTAGAATGGCTGTGATGCAATTGCTATTTGCAATGTCTAAAAGTCCAACAACCTATCTAGCTTCCCTTCCAGAAGGTTTTGTTTTACATGAGGAAACAAAAGAAGAGGATATTGATTGGGGGTCATATCTCATGGAGGGTATTGATACATGGTCACCTAATTTTGATGATTCAGTAAGTATGCAAATTTCAAATTAATGTAACCTAAAAATATTTCATTTGTATTTTAGGATGAACTGAGTGATGATGAACTCTCTGATAAATCAAACGAAGTTATGACAGAAACCTCCCTTTCACGGACATTGACTGACGACCATAAATTAACTAAAATCTCAGCAGAAAATCCCAAAAAATCTAATTTAGAGACATTTGAGAGTTGTCAAAGAATTTTAAAGGAAAACATTCAACATAAATGGTACGCGTCAAATGTCATACGAGATCTACCGGAGGTGCGCGAATCAGAATCAGATATTGCTATAAGATGGTGAGAGACAGATTCAAAGCGGTAAATATTTCATAATATTCATGTGATTTAGGGAGCGTTATTTATCACAAGTAAGTTATGGCCTACTCGGCGGGCGTCGGACCAAAATTTTGAGCGAATACAAAGTGCTTCGTGAAGTCTGTTGGCAATTAATATCACCTCATAACTCTGTTGTTTTCTCCTGGAGTGGAAACAATTTGATTGTCAATGAAGACGTGTCAATATCAAGTGTGAGACCAGTAAGTTTAAACATAACCTAATATACCGACTACTGCAACTAATGTTCTCTTTAGTTTGTGTTCAAAAACCTTGTGTCGGCTTTCCTGCCGGACATCTTAATGCTTCACGAGTTGCGAACTTTCCACCGTCGAGTGTTGAACGACGAGCAAGCACCGCACACTTATCGGGGCTATGCGGAAGCGGCAATGGCCATCGTCCGACCGGCAATTCGACGCCTCGCCGAGATTGAAGCGGAAATGATCAAACAAGGTAACATACCTGCAACAAAAAATTCGCCATTATTAATTTATTTTTTCTGTCTTAAGAAACCATATTAACATTAATAAGTTTTGGTAATGATTTGAAAGACATTATGAAAGAGGTTAAATATTTGCATCGTGTGCACAGCGCCGCCATTTTAAACTATTCTATCGAACCGCGGCACACTTGCTGCATGAATTTACTAACCACACTTTACAGCCACTTGAACTTGACTTGTGAGAAGTGGCAAATGGATATTATTCTTTCGCTGTACCTAGAGTCAGCGTATAAGTATGTGCGAATCATAGAAGAGTGGTTTAGAACTGATAAGTTAGTTGATTCACGTCGGGAGTTTCCGCTCGCGCCCCACACCATGGTGGATGACGATGACATAGACGATGATCGCGAATATCACGATTTGTCAGTAATTAGCAAAAAAGCAGCATTTGACCGCGCCAAATATATACTCCGCCAGTCGAACCACCATCACTCTAAACTAGTTGATGATCCATTAATATCAGTTATCAAAAGCGAAGTGCTACAAATCGGACGGCAATTGCGACTGTTTAGTCTGTTGGGAAAACTGCATTTACTACACGCGACCAATTTCAGCATTTACAATGAATGGCGCAGTGAAATCTTTGATATCATTCGAAATTATAGCGGTATTTGTAACCCAGAAGAGATTGCAGAAGAAGTGTCCGGTATAGACGAAGGAATAGATCTGGACGAAAACAAAATGGCGGATGGCGCGATGCATATTGAAGAAAAATACTCGACCGAATTTGATTTATTGGAGAACTGTACAGATACTTCAGATGGGTTGCTAATGGCGGCATTTCACGATGTGTTCTATCCTGATGAAACAGCCCTTTCAAATAATAAGGTTAAGATTAAGTCGACGTATGCGCAGTTGCAGGAAATGGGTAAACACTCGCTTCCAGGTGTGCAAATATTTATAGCGGATATTCTTGGTGACATAATCCGACGTAAATATCGCAATTGTGGCCAAGTCCTTAAAGATCTATTTCTACGTGATTATCACCTAGCTGAACACCTTGCTATCATGGCCAAGGTCTTCCTTTTCGCTGATGATACCATCTACCCATTTTATCGCGCTGTTTTCGCTAAAATCGAATCAAACGCTACCTGGGGTAATGACATTTGGCTCACCTATGATCTTCAGGATGTTCTTGCTGATGCGCACCCGCGGTTGCATGAACGAGTTCGGGTAGGTGTTAAACCCGGTTGGGCTTCCATGTTGGAAGACCCATTGCGCACGTGTACACTCATCGACGTGCAATATTCAGTCGAGTGGCCGATTGATATCATAGTCACGGAACGTTGTGCGAAAATGTATCGCGAAATGTTCTATTTCGTGCTGAAGATCAAGTGGGCGCTGCATACACTCAACCATCTAAGGTATTCACGTAGCGAACAACGAAGAAGGCAGAAAGCCCCAAGGTATGTTCGGGAGTTACTGCAGCGGTTGGAAGTGATGCGTTTCGGGTTTATTAATGTCTTCGCCGCGCTGCAGCACTACATTCTTGGGTATGTGTATCGAGTATGCCGCAGGCGTTTCGACCGAGAATTTGACGCCGCCACGGATTTGGAAACTTTGGTTAGGAGTCACGAAGACTTTGTGTATGGGTTTCATCGGCTAGTCTCTAGAGTGCGCGACTATCAATCACAATCGTTCGGATTTGATCGGGTAAGAATGTCTAAATTTATTCATTCTAACCTATAACTTTTTCTATTATTTATTTAAGGCACTATATTCGGTAAGACAATTGCGTAAAATGTGGATCTCACCCGGCGACATTTTCAACAAGATGTTGGAGAAAACTGGAGATTCACTGCGCGAATGTCATCGCAATATCTTTGAGGTTATCAGCGTGCAAGTGTACGACTAAACACGCTGCCATTTTGTTGTTTGTTGTCTAACACATAAACTTACTGTTCATCGGTTGGTTTGTTTGTTTGTTTGCTTAGTGACTTACCATATTCTGCGCCTGAATGAACTCGTCCAAATTTGCGTTCTCGCGATAGACTTGCCCACCGACTCCGATGTGCATCTTTTTAAACGCACGTCGCTTTTCTTTCTCCCTCTCGGTTCGTTTGTTTGAATTTGTTTAGTATGCTGTTTTCTGCGTCTACAGAGATTGCAAGATCATAGAAAGTAATAGACTTTGGTTATTCGAAAAGGATATTCGAGTCGTAGTCGTAATGTCGTTCGCTTTACGACGGAATTCAATTCCAATGGGAATTCACGTGCTGAAACGGCAAACACGCTTTGGGAAAACGATTTTCCCTGCAAACTCTGCTCGTCAGTGGATTCGAAAAAAGGTGTTGCTTTGCAGACGCAAGTTATTTTACGAGATCTACGTTTTGAATAATGGTAAACTGCAATACATTGTATTTATAGCGTTACGCCATATATCGGTCGAATGAAACTATTTTTGTGGTTTTAGTGCTTTCATCCAGGTGCGTTCGGAGTTATTGCGCTGTAAAAATGTAAATGCCGCGGTTTGCGTCACACTTTGTTTGTTGCACTTTAAACACTTGTAACCTGACGCACCTGAACAATTATTAAAAGCATTTTTAATTAACTTTTACTCAGATACAGTAATACTATATTTTTCAAATGAACGATATATTATTTGCGATAATTAATTATTATTAATATTTAAAAATGCTTTATAGGTACTAAAATACCAAAGTTTAATTTAATACATGTAATTGAACACTGTAATTACATTCGGTTTAGTAGTTTCATGTGGTTTATGAACTATTGATTTTCATAACCTCAATTTAGGAATAAGCTATGTGATGCCATTATTTCTGAAAGCAATCAAATTTGCTTATAATTGTTTTCAATTTGTCATTGCCCAATTACTTACTCAATTTTGTTGAAAACACACAGCATGTAAGCCGATAAAATTGTTTTTCAAAACATTTTTTCCATGTTCCACCTCTGCAGGAGGTGTTCTTGGTGAGATATTTAAATTTGTTTATAAAATAAACTTGTTTCTTTTTACAGCATGAAATTCACGGCATAAAGTAATCCGGAATAATCCTGAAATTACATTTTTGTAAAAATACAAACGCGAATTCCCGCAAGCCTACCGCCCATCGTATTTTCGTTTGTAATATTTTCATCTCTTATCTCGGAATACTGCAAACCACGTCCGCCACCCGACGAACATAAATACACTTTATGCCCGAAGTATTTTTTATGCTTTTACGGCAAGCTCTCGTGGGATGTAAAAAAAGCAAGAAAGAACATGAGCAACGCGTTTCAGTTATTTCTGTTATTTCGCGGCACGACGAAAACGTCGGAAAATTCAATTCCAGCCGTCCGCAATCCGCGCGCGCGTCTTAAACATTCAGGCATTACAACCGAACCCGGCGACGTTGATGCACCACAAGGGGATGGGGCGAATGTCAAAGTTGAGCGTGGTATTAGACGTCGATAAATTAATCAAGCTGCTGAATGAAAAACGTTTTGCTTCGACAATTGCACTAATTTCATGCCCAGAATATAAAATTTTAATTGTAAATAAACTAATTAAATGACAACAAAACGTTTTACGACAATTAAGAGCAGGTTATGTTGACTGTATCATTAGTATCAACACGTTGGTTGAATGTACTACCACGCATGCGTACTGACTTATGCGCCATTGAAGCGCAGCTTGCGTCACACACAAAACACAACAACTTTAAACACGCATCACACGAAACCCATAAGAGTAACGGAGGTGAAACTTTCTTCTACAGTAAACGCGACAATTACATTAATATACAGTGTATTGCAGTACACAAAAATGATGTTTTCGAACTTGTTACGACTCGAATATCTTCTTCGAGTTTAAGTGATTAGATTATTTGAGATGGTGGAGATGGGATGAATGAGATTGAGTGTGATTATGTGTGAATGTGTTTCGCACTTGTTGTGGTCGTTGTGGACGCGCCACAGGTTACGGTTACGGATTGCGAACGTCGAGAGACCGCGAACGTTCAACTCGCGCGAGCGCCGCCGTCGACTGCGAACGGCGGCGGCGGGTGCCCGCCCAAGGCTGCGGGGGCCGCGCGCAAGCGGACAGCGAGGAACCGCCGACAGACATTTCGCATACGGGGTGTTTATCGACGAGCATCATTAATCTGAATAGTAGTTTTGGTGGAGGCGCCGGGAACTAGGTTCAATTTTTAATATTTGCGCAATTATCCACACACTCAACAATTATTTACATTTGTAGCTCAATCGTGTATTGAAGGCTATGTCTCCAAAAATGCACGATTACATTTGAATTGTAATTATGGTGAGACTGATTAACATATATAGGGTAGGTATACGAGTATGTATGCAGTGAAAGTTATTTTGTTATTTAAATGGTCGTAACTTGATGTATATTGTGTATTATGTAATATATTTAATTTTATTACTGTTGCCGTATTAAATCTCGTCATTAAGTATAACTGATTCAGATTTAATTATATCTTGCACATATCCCTTTATATTAATATTAAAGGATTGCCATAAAATCGTTTGTTTAATCCAAAACCTACTTGTAGCGAGTAAAACTATACTTCCTTGTATTTGGTGAATTGTAATTCTTGTAGGAATATGTCTATTTTCACGAGAAAAGGGCGATTCAAAACCAAAAAAAAATCAACATGTTGTATCATTGACACCTGTTTGGCTACTGAAACCGCTTTCATTAATAATTGGGTACACTACACTAATAAGACAAAAAGGGTTGGTCAGAGTTTTGTTCGATTCATACTTATAAATTTTTCCTGAATTGTTGAACAGAATGATTTATGTGAGATTTATATGAGGGCGACGTACTAAAGTTTAGCTTTATTACAGATTTCAAATAAATTAAATATATTTAATTCTAATTTACTAGGTTTTGCCCGCTATTTCGCTATTCAAGGTGGTGTGGCCGTTGCCCAATTGTATAGTATTAATATGGATATTTAATAACAAATTCGTCCTTAAAATGTTTAGCAAAATGCAGTTTTACTTCGCATGTTCTATCCCAGTTAAAGTATAAACTAGCCATGCATTGATAACTAAAGGAATTGTGGTTACCAATGCTACAAAATATCAATAATTATTGTTATAAATAAAAAGGCAACTGCACGCGGAGTTCCCAAGCGGTCTCCCATCCAAGTACTACCCGCGCCCGACGTTGCTTGACTTCGGTGATCGGACGAGAACCGGTATATTCAACGTGGTATGGCCGTTGCCTACTTGTATAGTGTTAATATAAATATTTAACAACAAAATCGTCCTTGAAATGTCCTGCAAATTACAGTTTTTCTTCGCCTAATATTTTCTAGTTACAATATATACTTGCAATGCGTAGATACCTAAAGGAAACGTTATTTAATTTCATTATACTTAAATATTGGTCACCTTCAAATGCAGCATATAAAATATACAAAGTTATTCTTTTTTGATTTCTGCTAGGGGGCGTTGCCGCAAATAAATGCAAATTTTTAATTTGCGCATACATAATTTATAAGGTATTCAAATTAAGAAGGGGTTTCTAAGTGTGTTAGAGTTTTATCTGTCTTTTTACGAATAATCTGTTTTCGGTCACAGATGTAATTGCATATTTAAATGGTACTAATTTAACAATTTTACACGAAATGCTTGCATTCCTCGTTTGAAATTTCTAAAGTTATCACAATCAGTTAATTAAAGAAAAACGAGAATTATTAACTCTGTTCGCTAAGTAATGTATATATTAAACAGTCAATTCTCTCTGTTGCACATAGAATATGCTTCTGCAACTTTTTTGCAAAACGGCTAAACTGTATTTTTTAAATTCAAATAGACGCGACAGCCCGCTCCTAACTTAATTTTTGGTATAACATTTATACTTTAAGCAGTAAATGGTGTCTATTTTAAATATCACAAATACATAAATATATGCAAATTGGAATAAAAAGAAGTAGGCCATATATTGTATTAAGTATTTATTTCTGGCATACAATGAGTATACTCGTAAATATTCCACATTAATGAAGAGTGTCAATGCGACCAAGAGGTTTCGGATAGTCGCAAACTTCCAACTCTGGATTAAATATCATTCCAGGTGGGCAATTTAATAGTTCGTTGTCATGTGTCGAACATAGACAAAATTGGGGACAATAGGGAAAGTAACGAATGTCGTCAACAGGCTTGTCAGTATGGCATATCGTGTCGCATTGAGAGTCATCTGACTTTTCTGCAGCTATGACCAGTTGGACCAGCAGGACAGCAGCAACAATTTGAAAAACAACTACGCAAGAAAATTTAATGATTTATTTGGAAAGATTATTTATCAAAATTCTATTACATACCTTTCATTTTGATCAACTTGAAGAATACTCGAACTGTTAAACAATATATTTTACATACTATAAAAGATTCTGCCTGCTCTTTATATAGGTATATACTATCTTATCTTTGCGAATTTTTATTTAATAATACTTGAATGCTATATTGTTCTGAAATGTATTTAGAACTGATTCTTAGAAATAATGAAGTATATTAAGCGTTCAAGTGTAGGGGGTATGGGTCAATTTTGAGATATGAGTAGATTGAGTTTGCATAACTAATTACTTTGATTACTTTCTTGCCAATTAAATTCTTCACTTTATTTCAAGCAAAATACTAATAATGCCCTATACCTGTAAATCAATCTTGATATCAATTTTCGTTTCTTATTTTGCATCTTACATATTATAAATATTTTTATAAGATACTAGCGGCCCTGTTGAACGTTATCCCGACTTATCTTTCACGAATATTTTTGAAATATCTGAAAGACTTTTTTAGCTATATGTGCCACATCCATTATTAAAACTCACAGTTTCCATTTCTAAATTTACAAATTCATTCACTTTTATAATTATTGTCAAAATGAGTTTCTATCTGTCAACTAATAATAATAACAGTCGAAAGGTATCGACACCTGTTAAAATCATTTGGAGTTAACAGATAATTGTGACTGACAAATAATAACAGACAAATAATTAGCAATAAATTAAAATTGCGACTATAATTGGAGATTTAAACTATCCTATCTCTCAAGTTGGATCGAACTGCACATGGTGTGCGAATTTTATTACAATCGGTTATGTGGTTTAGGAGTCCATTGAGGACAAACATTGTGACACGAGATTTATATATATTAAGATGTCAAAAATAACTATACTAAAATTTATTACAATTGACTTAAAGTACCTATTTATGTTATAAATCATGTTATTATTTTTCAGCAGATGGCAAAACTTGTTATTTATTAATATCTATAATATAAAAATGAATCGCAAAATCTGTTGGTATGAGCATAACTCAACAACGCCTTGACCAATATGGCCAATTCCTTTTTAAAAACCTTCGTTAATGTCCAAGGATGGTTTTTACGGCGAAAAAAAGTTGAATAATTGCAGTGTAAAACCCTAAATATAGCCCTTTTCTATAAGATAAAAGTTGGCATTGAAATTCAATCATAATTATAGTTAAATAGTTGAATCCGAGATGACGCGCTGAAGTACATTATTAGCAATCCCTACTAATATTATAAATGCGGATGTCCTGATGTTTATAATGCTTTCACACAAAAACTACTTAACAGATCATCATGAAAATTTGTACACATATTCTTAGTGGTCCCCGAAAGGTTATATAATAGGCTACTTTTTATTTAATAAAAAAAATATTTTTTAAATAAATCAAAAAAATTGCATCTCTGCATCTGGGTATTTGACTACTTTAACGCCATCTAGCAATCCAGCAATGAAGCTCAAACCTAAGTACATTAGTACCATCACACTGTATTATCACACTGTATTACCGACATACGTCAACATCAAATCCATTTGACTACACTATGGAGACTGTACACTATACTTCCATAGACTATACTTTCAGCCATTTTAAACTTCCCGCCATTCTACTTCATTGTTACTTCTTCTGTGACTACAGACGCGTACGGAAGCAACTGATTGATTTCTAATATTTATTTGGATTCAACGCGAGCGAAGCCGCGGGATAAAGCTAGTTCTTTATATAATTAATTTCTTTAAAATAAAATTGCAAATCTTATTGATTGAATTAACACATACTATTTCTAAAACAAGAGAATAAAAACGAATTAAATTTTTATTATACACTGTCGGGACAAAGTCGCGGGCAAAATCTAGTTATTAATATTATTCTTGAAGGTTAAAATCAAAATGTAATAGTAATAAAACAAATCAAATGAAAATATATCATTGATGTCCAAATATCGACGAATCGGATTACGCACGTAAAAATTGCCAATCACGTCTGTAATTTTTGCGCCCTCCATGAAATCACGACACGCTCATAATCCAATAATGTCGCAAACGGCTCGGACGTGCGAAACGGGCCCGCCAACTACTCGTCGACAGTACGCACTCCTTTATCCGCAGTCCTTGAAAGCAAAACGAGAGAAAAAAGGAGACCCCGTGAGGATTGCGCCCCTCGAGTGCGCCTAATTCAATCGCGACGCGTCCATTGTGCTTGCCTTGATTGTTTCTTCGTTTAGGTTCATACCAAGCACGGCCTTGAACGTGAGTTATGTGTGGGACCTAGAAGGTTGCATCAATGAGTCTTGAAATAGAATAATTCTGTTGATAGTGATGTATTGGGTGTGATTTCACATAGCATTTATCGAGAGATTTTTAGTAGGAAAAATATGAAGAATAATTAATACTTCTAATCCAACGAATTTTTGTCGGAGTTAGACTTCACAGCGAAGCAATTAAATAAAACAGGTGACACGTATCAAATATTATATTATTTCTACTTCCACTCTATTTCCACGCTTTTGAATTGAACTTTTGTATTTTAATTCTTCGAAATTTGCTTGCACAATACTGGGAAATGTAAGTGTATAAATGCCGCGCCGCGTCGACACAAACAGCAGAAGCAGCGCCTGTTTTGATTTGTTTGACTGGCGGCGCATGGCATTTTGTATGGTCTTGTGCTCCACCGTGAGCAAATACGCAAGCGCAAGCTCCATCCCGTGAAAAAAAACTCGTGAGTAAAGTTCTTTACTCACTGCCTTGACCGTCCGTAAATAGATTACCACTTTTTGTGTCTAAAAACCGTGGAAAAACTGATGCTTTATAGGTGGGAGTAGAAAAAGTAGATTATCAAATTTTAAATTGGCTAAAAGTGTTAGATTAAGTAATTATAAGACGAAGTTGTCTTATGTATATCTCGTTTTATTTCAATAGAAGTAGCGTAAACAAAAGTTCCAAAAATAATTCGTTTTGTTTATTAGTATTGTTTATACCAACTATTCCAAAATCTCCATAAATGTTATTACTAAATTAATTTGCCAGCTAAAATGACTAAATCAAACCGTAAAACCAATATTTTGGTAGTTAATCTTTAAAGCATTATTATTTCATCTATAAAGATAATATTATTATGCATAAAGTGTGAAATGACTTTCACTTTACCCTTCTGCGCGTTACAGAGAAATAATTAAGTGATTTTGCATGGTTCATCCCTAAAAGCAATTTAAAGTTTGTGGTGCTTTCGAACAACGAGATGTGTTAAAATCACATTACTATGTTTTTATATGTCAGTTAAATTTAAAGGTTAAATGTGAAACTGCCTAAAATGTTAAATGTGCTTTCAAGGAATATAGAACAATTAATTTGTAATTTTAATTTTTAGTTAAATCACGTATTAAGCACATTAACGCTTTAAGTGAAGAAAAAAATATATTCCCATATAGATTGCATAAAAAGATCGTAATCGGATTACTCGCTTATCACCGAGATCGTTTTAAAAAGCTTGATGCATGTGACAGAAGGGTTGTTATACCCGTCACGCATTTTTTTACCCTGTCATCCAAAGTTAATTATGACATTTCAGATTTTTTTAATTCCTTTCGATGACCGGCCGTTGTTTTTGTTTAATTGGGGCCGAGAGCATGAATAACGCGTGACAAGCACGCGTAGGGTTGTCGAGCAGGCCCGATGGTGGCGGCTTCCTGCTCTCCTGATGGGAGCGTCCGCTCGGCGCACGACCTGTGAACTTTCGTCGCGACTGCGGATGCGACGGCCCGCCACCGCCAGCGTCATCGCGATGCGGCGAATCGATACAGGTGGGCCCAGTCCCTCCCCACCAGTCATCGGGGCGGGCGGTTGAGGGCGGTTAGTGTCGCAGTCTCACTATCTCTCCAGTTTCACCAGCGACATCTACGGTTTGGTAGTGAAAACTTCACAGAAGCACTTTAGAGACAACTGCGCATCATCCACGTGGCGTAGATGTCGCCGTCTTCGTTTTGTTTACTATACAACACAAGTTGGTGACAACTTTCGGGGCCTAGTCATGAGTATAATAGAGATCCTCAAAATTTCGAAACAATCGAAACTGGAGTGGGTGGGTTTTTGGGCTGAGGGTGCATTGGTGGCGGATTCCGGGGACGGCGCAATCGATACGCCGGGGCCGGCATCCGCATAGCGGCGCATCGCGCGCGCGAAAACCGCCCGCGAGCCCGAAGGTCAAGGTCGTCTGCAGAGGCGGCACACACACGCACCCCTCCTTTCACTTGGCAGACCCCCTTCGTCTCATTTCTATCCACGAAAGTAAATTCTCACAACGAGAGCGTCGCATTCGCATTCGGGACCTGTCGGTTAGTGTACTCATCCCCACCACCATCAATACCACACCACCGTCAACACCACAATCCATCCAAAGTCTTTTAAGGAGTATTTTAAGGGTTTGAGCGTTGGAAATTGTTTTCTTTTCGAGCGCACGCATCCGAATAGAATACGAGATGAATGCGCGGGTCAAGTGGCGATGGCGATAGACCACGTCCAGGCAACTTGCCATTTTTCCTAGAGTTCAAGAAGTGGACTAGCCTCTTGGCATACTTGGCACACTTGATCCCCGCTCTTTTAACCAAGCAGAAAAGAACGTAAATCATGCCGATTGCGTACAATAAACGCATAAAAAGAACGACGCAAATTAAATCCGATTTATGTCAAGTCATGCAAGATGGCGCTCATAAAAGCAACGTCACTGTGTTGTAAATCCAAGAATACTTTTTTTCCATGTCATAAATCACCAATATATACGTATGCCTAAACGGAGCGTCTCCGTTTTGCCGCCCCATAAATCATTTGCATGCTGGATGGAGCGAGTTGACAAAATGCCTTTAACCCTTAAAAAAATAAATAATAACCTCCACTGAATAATACATTTGCGTATTTTTAGAATTTTCATTATTGTTATTGTTTAAATAATAAACGCTAGGGGTTGAATAGTTGAAGCCCGAGGGATGTTTGCCCATTTGGAAACAATCGCGTGCGCAGTATTTTCGCAGTCATTGTCGGAATTGCCCCCAATGCGGGAGCACATTAAACAACCCGGGCGAGCAATTTAAAACTCGACGCGTTCGTTTGTTTCATTTGTTAATTCTCGTTCGTTCGTTTCGAGTGTTTCAAGTGCTGGAACCGGGGGATGAAAGCATGAAAGTCTGCAACACTCGGCAGTAAGTCATCGTGCGTCAGACTTGTTGAAATAAGCTGGAGGTGGGGTCAACCCCCACCAACCCTCTTGGAAAATTTGCATCCTTAAGGAGCAACGAGGTCTCCTCATCGGAATGTTGAATAGATCAGCGTCAATGGGGAAGTTATAATTACCAGTCGGAAATTAGTTTCTAGTCTCCGCAAATGATGATAGGTTTGATGTTGACCTCTTACATAACCTTTCATTAATTACTCAGATACTTTTATGAAGCACTTTTTTCGAGACGTATATCTGTTGGTATAGTGGTTGAAAATTCAAAATTAGAGTGAAAGATAAAGTCTATCTTGCTGCCTGGTGGGTAGATATTACCTAGAGTGCACTGGTTTGGTGGTCGTGTGGTCCGCTCGTTTCAGCTCGCCAGCGTTGTGAATTTTTAATGCGCACAGATTTGCGCTCGTTGCCAGCAATCTCTACCAACGCGCGGTGCTTTCATTCAATTTACTCCCGGGTGGAGTGCAAGAGATGTCCAACTTTAGCAATCTCAGTTTTATAGCTGGTAAACTATTCATGCGATGGATTGGGATTTTTAAAGCTAGTGTCATCTAGGTGGCGTAACACGTATTCAACTATCAAAGTTTAACATGGGCAAAATATGCAATCTAAATGTTTCGGATTTTGTAATTTTTTATTCAGGGCGTGTTTGCGTGATGGAATTAAATTGTTTTACCGAAATACGATTAATGGTAAAATAAGTAATTTCGTTAAAATCCATTCTAAATATAACTCCCTACACGTACAGTGCAGTTATTTGTAATGTGACTCGTTCATACTACAAAGTCACAAAATTGCCGAAATTTTGTACAACTTGATTGGTTTGCCATAAAACTTATCTATTAATTTATTTTTATAACGTTGCCGCTCTTATGGGCAAAGACAAACATCCTTATTTTTTGCATATCTTTGAATATCACATTTTTGACAATGTGTCATAGATTGTAACTTTGTTATCTTTTTTTAATAATGTGGCCAATATTCTTACAAAATTTTTATGGAGATTTATATAACCTAAGGTTGATTTTTATGCTAATTTGTGGAGTACACAACAAGCTTCAACAATGTTTCAAATTAAACATAAAATACTTTTATGAAAAAAATTCAGCCAGCATAAAATTGGTTATTTATCTATAATATAAAAATGAATCGCAAAATCTGTTGGTGAGCGCATAACTTAACAACGCCTAGACCAATTTGGCTCATTCTATTTTTTTAATGTTTGTTAAAGTCCAAGGATGGTTTTTACGGCCAAAAAAGTCGAATAATTGCCGGGAAAGCCCTAAAGACAGCCCTTTTCTATAGGATAAAAGTTGGCATTGAGATTCAATCATAGTCATGGTTAAATAGTTGAATCCGAGATGGCGCGCTGAAATGCATTATTAGAAATTCTTTATATAATTAATTTCTTAAAAATAAAATTGCGAATCTAATTGATTGAATTGACACATGCTATGTCAAGAACAAGAGAGTAAAATTGAATTACATTTTTATTAAACACTACCGGGACGAAGTTGCGGGAAAAAGCTTGTATAAATATACATGTATTCTAATGTAATGAATAAACGATTTTTATTTGTTTTTTTTTAACGTGCAATGAAACTATTTTCCAACGAGTCAAAGAAGTTTCGCCTGTTGGCAATTCTTAATATACGAGTATCGTTATACGTATAATAATAAAAGTTTTCTTTTAGACATAGTACGCAGTATATAAATTTAATATTTGACGTTTTCTTAGAGAATGTTTCCTAACTTTGTGGATATACCTCATTTTCTCGGTTGAATTATGTATGCGGGTAGTTGCCAAATTCAATACAAAACTCATTATTAAAATATTCATGAATATATCACTTATTGTTTGATTAATAATTCACACTTATAATTAATCAATACAATTCCGCCGATCTTAAGTGACATAGGAATGTATGAACTGTAATTACTTATTTAATAAATAATTAGTAAAGTATTAATCATGTTATATCAATAATAACTTCATTTTATTCCGTAAAGAAAAGCACATTAATGGTAGACTAGCTGGTACGAATATTTCTTCTTTGAACAGACCTAATTAACTAATTTCTGGAATTTAAAGATAACATTGTATCAGGAGTAAGGTGCAGTACTCATTTTAATATTCATACATTCCATTTCCGATAAATAATACTTTTTTTCTACTTCTATTTTTAAAGCGCCAGTTTTTTATGGATTTGAGACACAAAAAAGTACAAAGTACTTTAGTCACGCGCGTTACTCTCGGGGTGGAGTTTGCGCCAGCGCTTTTGGCTACGGTGCAGCACAAGACCATAAGAAATGCCATGCGCCGCCAGTCCGTGATTTTCTTGATTTAAAATAGAAAAGTTCACATACAAAAACCTCAACGTTAAAATACATCACATGGCTAAACGTTGTTAAATACTCTATTGGTTAAACGCTCGCAACGGTCGCTCATAACCAATCTCGTGATTAAAACTCCGGTTTAGCCACTTGATAATAATATACCATTGTCCTAATATTTAGATTCACAATTCTGCTTGATAAATGAATGCAGAAACTAATCTAAAATGCATGTACCACATCTAGTAAAATAAAATAATTATAACACAAATATAGCGCAAAAATAGTACCTCAATGGTTGTAATTAATAATTAAATATTTTAATGTCAATTCATTTTTTTTATTAACTTTACCGGAGACCAGTATAAAAAATAATTTCACAAATTTCACTTTTTATGTGTTAATTTTTGGAAATCTTTAAAAACATTACTAACACCATTCCTATCTCAGTGTAAAACAATATTGTTATAAACAAAAGTTTCGTCAAAATAAATTTAAAACTAAATACACATTATACACATACAAATTTGAACATAATTATTTACTTCCTACAAATATTGAATTACAATTCTAACGCCGAATAAAGATGTCCTACTTATATCAATATCATTAATTATTCACCTGACTGAATCAACAATAGAATAATAGAGAACTCCACTGTAAACATTTAGGTTTATACCACCTAATTATGAGAATTTTCATTTATTTTCCATTACGATGTTAGCTTGTTAAATACGGCGTTGAATGAATATATTCCTGTACATGGACGAACGCTAATAGAATGATATCGATTATTTCATACGCGCCTACATGGCGTGCTGAGAGATAAATATCCTGCCAGCCATAAATTGTATCTATATACTCAATGCTCGAAAGTCGAACTCGCTCATTTATTCATAACATTTTTGTGGCACACATTAATTTCAATATGATAACACATATTATATCACATGCTCACGTTGAATCGCAAATCGTCTGCGCGGATTTAAATATACGTATAGTTGTCAAATTAATTAGTTTCTTGTTTTTTGAACCAATTATGTGCGAAATTTGCGAATAAGAATTTTAATTTTACTAAAAATACAAACAATGCACTTAACCGCAACCTTCATCCCTTAGCTATAATCTAAAAATGAATCGCAAAATCTGTTGGAAAGCGCATAACTCAACAACGCCTAGAATAATTTGATCAATTATTTTTTCGAAATGTTCGTCAAAGTCCAAGGATGGTTTTTACGGCGAGATAAATTCGAATAATTGCCGGAAAAACCCTAAAGACAGCTCTTTTCTATAAAATAAAAGTTGGCATTGAGATTCAATCATAATTATAGTTAAATAGTTGAATCCGAGATGGCGCGCTGAAGTGCATTATTAGCTATTCTTTATATAATAAATTTTTTTTAAATAAAATTGCGAATCTTATTGATAAAATTGACATATACTATGTCAAGAAAAAGAGAGTAAAAACGAATTACATTTTTAATAAACACTACCGGGACGAAGTCGCGGGTAAACGCTAAAATTGCTTCTAATTTGTTACCAGGAAATATAATATCAACGGTTTGATCTCAGGTAACCTGAGTTGTAACTCTCCATGATTGACACATCAATAATTGCTGCTAGCATCGTAACATTTGTGACGAATGGAATTCGTCCCCAGCCGACAGTGGCACATAATTCAGAGGCAACTGCGCTTCATTCTCGTTTGATTGATGCTCGCGGCTGTCCCTAGACGGAGGCGGCCGGGTAATTCGATTAGAAAGACACAAAGTGCGGCGCGCGCGAAAGAAGCCAGCGCGAGTAAGGCTCATGCTCGAGGATGCTCAGCGCTGCCATGGAAATGACACCACTTTATGAGCCCATGCTCAATTGCCTACACTCGAAACGTTTCATCTTCGCCATTTATGCTCCAACAAAGACCATAAATTAGTAAATAATGGAGACGTTCAAAAAGTTGTGTGAAAAACACCAAAAACGCACCTACATTAACGCAAATGTGATTAATAATCCATAAAACTGATATTATCTACGCTTGGTCGATTTATTCATTGATACGATAAGTGATGAATAAAGCACTCAGCTCGTATAGTGCGATAAGAGTTGATGTAGTTTGTGTTATGACAAAGTTTCATTTTTGGCTTGCGTCCCACACGCTTGAGAGAGGATTATGTTGCGTGTGCGATCTGTTGAATTCGGGAATAGTGCCAAGATGGTCTATGGCAATCCCCCCTGCCAGGCTATTCATCATCAGTTGGAACTCTATATCGAGTGGACATGTTAAACAAATGAACACGCTAGCCACTAGTGTTACACGCCATGTCTGTTTGCACTCTTGGAATAATCGATATCGGCACATCTCAGGCATGCCATCATCAATGTGTCGCCATGTTTAAACAACGCAAACATCATTAAAATGCGAATGGATGAAATTTTTTTGTTATGGAATGTTGAGGAATAGCTGTAAAATTTTCTTAACGTAGGAATAAGGTCGTTTCTATTATTCTTTCACTAAAAATATATTATTTTTGGAATATTAAGAATATTCTTTGGGTTACGTCATCAACATTTTAAATCTATACTATAAAAATGAATCGCAAAATCTGTTGGTAAGCGCATAACTCAACAACGCCTAGACCAATTAGGCCAATTCTTTTTTAACGGTTTGGTTTTTATAGCAAGAAAATTTTGAATAATTGCCGAGAAACCCCGAAAGACAGCCCTTTTCCATAGGACAAAAGTTGGTGCGCTGAAGTGCATTATTAGCAATTCTTTATATTATAGATTTCTTTCTTTATTGATAGAATTGACACATACTCTGTCTAGAACAAGAAAGTAAAAATGAAGTATATTTTTATTAAAACACTACCGGGACGAAGTCGCGGGCAAAAGCTAGTAGGTATAATAAATAAATGGAAAGAGTGTGAATTTAACTTAAGTTAATTTAATTTAAGACTAGGAAACTGCTGTGTCAATTGGCTACCTTCGATAATAAAATATTTGTAGAAATCCAATGAAACTTCAAAAAGTGAGAATAATGATAAAATTTGCAAGAAATATAAAAAACATCAATTTTATTTTCCTTCACAAACTGATCGATTCTGTCAAAACTGGTTCGTTCAGATATTAATTTTGCGACTAAACTTATAAAGAGAAAGTCCGAAATAAATGTTTTTATTCTTTACTTACGTTTTTTTTTTTGCAAAAATATAATTCGAAAGATGTAAAAAATGAGAGGATCATAGTTATATAGTATTTCTTATTTCTATAAACTAAAATTGAGACTCTTATTGAGAAAGTGAGCACATAATATATATGTTCAAAAAACAAGAAAGTAATTACTTAAGTAAGTAATTAGTTAAGCAACTTTTTATTAAAATTTATACGCACAAAATCACGAGTAAAAGCTGGTGGCACATAAAAGAAACCAAATGAATTCTATGAATCAAGTGGTGCCATCTACGAGAAAGTAGTGTCTTAAAATCTTAAATATTTACTATCGTTGCCATAAAACAGACATAACCCGAGTTTGGATAGTTCCGGACAAGCGTAAATTGAATTAAACTACTGAAGAAATTGCTAGAAAGGTGCGCAAATTTCAGTGAAGTGGCATTGTCCATTAAAAATTCAAGTGGTAAACGGACCAGACCTAAATCTCAAGATTAATCTAAACTCCGTACACTTGTACGTATTATTTCTAAGAATCAATTTCAAAAATTTGTGTTAGCAATTTGGAGTGCCTATGCTCCATTAGTGGCTATGCTATATACTCGCTACAATTGTATGCAAGAATTAAAAATTAATACGTTATAGGTACATATCTGCTTTTTATTTATATTTTCAGATATGTTTGGATAGGTGAAATTAAATAATTTATATAAATTGAATAAATTATTAATATATTTTGATAGTTTTGAGATACAAAAAACTAATTTTGCACATCTTTATTTATTTATTAACTTAATAATATATTTCCATTATTTTTTTATAATTATAAATTTACAATGTAGTATTTTTGATATTAATTTGCTTGGCATGGCATTTGCGTAGCACTATAAACTATTAATTCTATTAATGAACTTTGTGTTAAAGTTTCAGCGTATTCAATAAATAAATATAAAATAATTTTATCTCTTCTGATTTATGTTCATAAAATTTTGTATCTCGTGTGTTTTATCAAATAATTGATTCAATCTCTTCGCAATTTGTACCTACTTACCTTGAAGCCTAGTATTTGCGCATTGCGCATTGCATTATTTTGAAAATAAATCGTCCTGATTTTATAACAAGCAAATTTTGAAAAAGACGTTTATAAAAATATAATACCCAAGTAGTTTGTTATCAACAAAGTTTTCTTTTTTAATTCTTTTTTAAGGGTATATCTCAATATTGATTTATCTGTGAGTACCTCTGAAAGTATGACGCAGAGGACTGAATCAGCACATTCAACAACATATTTGTTTAGCAATTTGGTAAATGCTAAAATACAATATGCTATGTATTCGCAAAAGCAATAACTAAATGTACATCATTTTCGTGCACACGGTTTATTTTCCAAATCCTACAGGCTTGTTTACAGTCTCAATATTACATTTCCATCAACGTCAAATGGCAACTGACTGAAACAAAGCGCAACTGAACTCTGTTTGATTGTTTGTCATAAACTTGCACAAGTTGACGACTGTCCCAAAATATTTGACCTAACAATCAAATAGAGAAAAATAATTAGTAATTTTGTGTTATTATTGTGTTATTTTAGATCGTGCGCTTATTAAAATATCAGCACGAAGAGTTTTGAAGCTATTTATTTAACACAGCTTCAACATTGTGAAAAATATACACTTAGTGATATTCGATATTGTAATGACTATTTAATAATAATTTTGAACAAAATGGTCCAGATTGTTACAACTAAATCAAAAAGATTTGAAATTTTTGGATCCGTCAGTACATTGTAAATGTTTTCATGAAGTAAGTTTGTTATCTAAATAAAATTCAATTTTTTAGTGAGCAATGATAACTATGATATATCTCCGAGTATATATTCAGCAGAGTTGTGAAAAACACTTTCCATTATATAATATTTGTCACATTGGTTCATACTGAAATACAAAATGAAAGGTAAGATATAAATTCAATACATATATTATAATAACTTTTACAATAACGATTATTTCTTTCTTTCATTATGTTTCAGTTGCTTTACAAATTGTGGCAGTTTGTCTATTGGTCCAAGTGGTCTTAGCTGTGAAAAGCCCCACTGAATCTGTATGCGACAAAGTGTGCGCTCAAGAATCAAAGGAAAAATTGCCTTATCCGGGCGACTGTACTAAATTTTGTCATTGTGGAGAAAATGGCAACTTGGGAAAAAATTGCCCAGCTGGATTACACTTTAATCCTGAGTTGGAAGAGTGTGACTGGCCCGAAAATGCTGGTTGCATTGACAGCCTACATTAAAAATGTGTTAATTGTATGCATATAATAAATACTTAAAATGTTATTGGTGTAATACCTGATTTTAGTTTGAACTCTAATGTCTATGAAGTGTTTACTAATTAAACCTTTGCATTATTTCTGAAAATGCAGTTCAAAAATACATTTTAAAACAATGAAGAATTCAAGTACATACTTCCATAAAAAATTACACATAGATAAGATAAAAGATATATACACATATATATAAATTACGAGGAGCTGAGTATTATTTCATATATAAAATACAAATATATTGTTCAACAGTGCGAGTATATCTCTCGTTGTTCAAAATGAAGGGTATGTATTTAAATTTTGATAAGTATCCATTTGGAATGCATCACTATATTTTTTGTCGTAGTGGTTTTTCAATTCGTGGCTGCTTGCTTATTGGTCCAACTCGTCTTGGCTGTAAAAGGCTTAAATGAATGCGATGAATTGTGCCCCGATGAATTCCCCATAATATCGGGAAACGTAGCCTATCCTCCTGATTGTACTAAATTTTGTCAGTGTGGGAATGATGGAAACTGGCTAAAGGATTGCCCTGTTGGACTGGAATTTAATCCTGATACAGGATTTTGCGACTGGCCTACTGGTCTTTGTTAGCATTGACAGCATTCATTATAATTGTCTTTAATGTATACAAGACATAAATAAATGAAATTTTATAAAAATAGTTCCAATTTTTAGTTATATTCATACCTAATTTTTTTGTAAATAAGAATAAAGAAATCCTTGAATTCTTTGAAATCGTTGATTTCATTATTTCTCAACTTTCGAATACTTGCTAATCGATTAAACTAGTAGTAGCTTCTAAAAATTTACACACACCTTGCAATTAAAAACTAATCTATCCTGATGATTGCACTAAATATTTCCTTTACTAACACAAAAAAAGTAACTAATTGGAATGGTGCTTTTTAATAAAAATTAATAACCAACCAGAATATGCATTAATTTCCTTAATAAAACCAAAATACTTAAAACTATACTATACTATACTATATCAAATATTCACAACCTATTCATACCAGTAAACCTTGAACTGAAAATTATCATAAATTTAACTACAAAAACATTGTTCTTTCTTCTGATACCTTGGTTATAATTAGAGGAAAGAGGAAAGTTCGCCAACTGAGTGCATGTAAATTCACAAGATTGATTCAACCATTAAAGGTTTTTTTTGTGACATTTTGAAAATCAATAACTGATATATATTTCAATTATATGTTTTTATTAATTGAGACCGGATGTACTTAGTTTGTTATCAACATAAAATTCAATTTTTAATAATAAGAATTGATAAATAATAAAAATGTTTCTCTGTATAAATATGTGTTGCGATTTGCAAAATTATATTCTATTATACTGTGGTTTGTCTGCTTGTTTGCTTTAGTTGCTTTGCAAATTGTGGCTGCATGCCACATTGGTCCAGCTGGTTTTAGCTGTAGAAGGCCCAAATAAGTCTTGTGCGATGAAGTGTGCCCCTCCTGATTTGGATGTATGGGACTGGCCTAGTGGTTTTTGTTAACATTAACAGCTTTCAATATGTAAGAGACTCAGACTCTTAATATAAAAATATTTAAATTAAAAATTATTTTCTTTATAGTTGTAAGTTGCAAATTGTTAACAATTATATGACACAATATGCATCACAAATGTCACACGATGACCGCTGCGTACTTTATATTAAAGTTAGAATGACATCACACAAAAAAGCTATATTTCAGACCGGCCAGTTATGCGTAAACTTGTACGTGTTAAATTCTGTTTAGTGCTATTTAACATGTTAGAGTATTCCTGATATCAATATTTTTTCACATTATCACTGTGGTGTACCTAGTTGCGTGTTAGATAGCAGTATTACTTGACAAAAGTTTGCAACTAAAGACAACTAAAAATATGTACCTATTACTTTAATAAACTCTAAATTATTTATTTAATGTACACATTATACACAATTATAATGAAGGCTCTTTATGCTAACAACGACCCGTAGGCCAGTCGCATACTTCCATATCAGGATTAAATTCTAGTCCAGGATGGCAATCTTTTAGCCAGTTCCCATCATTTGCACAATGACAATATTTGGTACAATCAGGTGGATAAGCTATAAAGTAATTCGCTTCTACTGGTACTTCATTGTGGCACAATTCATCGCACTCATTTGTGGCTTTTACAGCTAAGACGAGTTGAATCAGCAGGCAAGCAGCCACGACTTGGAAAACCACTACGACCGAAATTATAGTGATTCATTCAAAATGAATTATCAAAATTTAAATACATACCCTTCATTTTGAACAACGAGGGAATATTCTCAAACTGTTGAGCAATATATTTTATATTAGAAATTATAAAAAATTGCGTTATTATATACATTTTTTATTCTTTTCAATCGGCAATTTTCTGTGGAAGTACTTGAAATCTTCATTGTTCTAAAATGTATTTTAGCACTGCATTCTAAGAAATAGTACAAAGGTGTAAATATAAGGAGTATGAATCTATTTTGAGATTTAAGTGCATTGAGTTTGGTGAAGTGTGCCTCCGCTCATCATTTTTATTGCACAATAGCACATCACAGACATTTGAGTTTGAACTAAAAACAGGTATTACACCAATAAAATTTTAAGTATTTATTTTATGCATACAATTAACACATTTTTAATGAAAGATGGCAATGCAATTAGCGCTAAAAGGCCAGTCACAAACTGCTAACGCAGCATTAAATTCCAGTCCAGCAGGGCAATCATATAGCCAGTTTCCATCATTTCTACAATAACAATATTTGGTACAATCAGGTGGATAAGCTATCATCAGATTCTCTAGTACTGGATGGTTATTGGGGCACAATTCATCGCACTCAGACTTATTTGGGCCTTGATTAGCTAAGGCCAATTGAACTAGTAGGCAAGCAGCTACAATTTGTAAAACAACTATAACAAAATGTTAAGAAATAGTAATGAATTAATTTTGACCTTCAGTATCAATCAGACAACTTCAACTTCATCTTTCTACTTATATACCCACAAATATTTAGCATTAATCAATCCTCATTATTAAAAATTAAATTTAAGATTAATAATTATTTCGGATTTCAATTAATAAAAACATATGTTTCAAATACAAGTGCTATACACACGTTATAAATTCATAGAAAATTATATTGACGGAAAAAACTTAATCAGTTATTGATTTTTCATTTAAAGTATTACAAAACTGTAGCAGTTTTCCGATCATTCTTTAATGTTGATTTAATCGCTGTGTATGTATAATATGTACCCCAGGGCGCTATTGGCAAACTGTCCAATTCCATATGTAGTAGTATCAGATGTAAAAGTAATGTAAAAGCATGCGTAATATCCAGTAATTTTCAGATTTTCAGTTTTTATTAATTGAAATTTGAAGTAATTAAAAATATGAAATTTAATTTTTAATAATGAGGATTGATTAATATTAAATATCTGTGGGTATATAAGTAGAGACATGAAGTTGAAAAATTATATTCGTTTACACTTTGTTTGCTTGTCTGATTGATACTGAAGGTCAAAATGAAGGGTATGTATTCATTAAACTTATACTACTACTAGTCCAATTGGCCTTAGCTGTAGAAGGCCCACATAAGTCTGTGTGCGATGAAGTGTGCCCTCCCATTGTGCACACAGCAAATTTACACTTACCATTTCCTGGCGATTGTACCAAATTTTGTTATTGCGGATATGATGGAAGCTGGGAGAAAAATTGTCCTCCTGGACTAGAATTTAATCCTGATTTGGAAGTATGTGACTGGCCTAGTGGTTTTTGTGGTTCTGTGTGCGATGAATTTTGCCCCAATGTGTTTCCCATAAATGAGGATAACGTAGCCTATCCACCTGATTGTACCAAATTTTGTCATTGTCAAAATGATGGAAACAGTTTAAAAGATTGCCCTGCAGGACTGGAATTTAATGCTGCGTTAGCCGTTTGTGACTGGCCTTATAACGCTAATTGCATTGACAGTCTTCATTAAAAATGTATTTATTGTATATACAACGTTAAGACCTATAACTTTACTGATACAAACCTGCATTTGAAACAAATATAATTTACTGATAATCATTTATTTGTATTATTTTCATTACTGTTTGCACACTATATAATTCCAAAAATTACGTATAAAAGTAGATGGATATTTTCTTCTACTTTAATCATTTTAAAATGTGTTCATATATACTCGCAGGCAATTACCTACTGTATACATTTAAGAAATTTAAGAGATTTTAATTTATGTTTAAATACTCGAATACAATAAAGAGGATTTATTTAAAAGTTGATATGGGCTGTTTTTTTTTAATTTTGACTGTTTGACTTCGGTTCCCATTTAATTTTACTTAATAAACATCCAATTGAGTCTAAAGTTTGTAATACAGTGTGAACAAATCAATGCAGAAATCATATGTACCTATATTTATATTTTGCAGTTAATAAATCCAACCTTTTAGTAGTAATGTTGTAATTTTATAACTGGTTTTAAACTGGTAAAAGGCTAATAACAAAATGGTGAATCTTTTACTGATCAAAATCAACCAAACTGATTAAAGTAAATCAATTGAATTTGAAAACCGGATGGTGATTTATTTTAAATAATAAGTGTAAGTTCTGAGAAAACGTAAAACGCAATTTAAACATTTATTGATTAGATTAAAATTAATTAAGTGCTTCAGAGAAATTGTGTGCAATGTACAGGGCCAGATTTAAATGCATGTTTCTTTTTCAAATGTTTTGCTCCAGCCGCCTCGTATGTAACTATTCCATTGTTACAGAGAGTTGGTTTACGTAAAACGTAAAATTGTGATTGTTCATAACTTAATGTTTTACTTTCTAAACTTATATTAGTATTTCAACAACATAATCTAATTTAATAGTAAGAAAATTCATAAAATGCAACTTTTTTTGCTTTTTAAAATAGATGCGTAGTATATGAACCCAAACTAATCATTAATTATCCTGAATCACAAACCTTGCGGTTTTCGTGCCACCAAGAAACTAATTTTCGGCAAGTAATTATAACTTTCCCATCGCACTCGAGCTGGCCGCTGTGGGCGCAAATCGGATTTGATTTTAGTTATGCCCACGTTGTCATCCTGAACGCTTGTTTCACATCAGCGAGGACAAAATTCCGCATCACCACATCGTCATGCGCGCGGTTAGTCCTCTCCGGGCTTAATTATTCACAAAAATCTCATCATCAAACATTCATCCACCACGCAACGTGCGTACGCGCACGCAGCCGAAATTTGAGGTTATGGACGCAGCAAGAAGTCATTTTTGCGCGATGGCGCGAATCGGATCGGAGAATCACGTCGGAAATGAATTTTCGGCGAAACGATCCCCCGCATTCCGCGCGATTAGGGGGCGGCGGGCGGCAAGTCTCGACCTTGTTGGCTAAATTTAGCCCCGCCACATTTGCAGCGATATCCCCGCTCGACGCGCGATCAATCATTCGTCCATCCGCTCTTTTACATGTTCCGCGGAGCGTTGAATTGAGGTTAGATTTACATATGATTACATTATACACACTTTCCGCCATTTTTGATATCGAGAAGTGCGAATAAAAGTTTATAAGGTTTCACTCGTGATAGTTTTAGATTTACGTGGAAAATCACACGCCCAAATAGTGACCGATCGATACCATACTAGAAGCTATGAATTATTACGCGTAATTTCCGCCGCGTATCGCGTCGTGCGTTCTTAATTCCTCATCAGTCTCCGTATTAATAACGCATGGAATTGATTCGCCGGATGGTGATGATGATGGCGACTGGTGGCACGTGGCGACGCGCGTATCGATTGAACAAACTTTTATGTTTGTAGTGCTTTTTTCTTGTTTCGTTTCAATTGTTTATCGTCTAATACGAGTACAAGTTCCTTTCACGTGCAGCGTGCACCTAGAGTTGTTTATGCGAATTGCGCCGAAAGTAAACACGACATCGCATTGCAACGGACTGCAATCGATAGAGTATTAAATGTACAATCACAATATTTGTGGTTTCTAAGATATAAAAATAAATTTCACCAAAATTTCAAATCTTAATATTAATATTAACCAGACCTCCACGGCAGCTAAATTTATAAATTAAATAAATTAAATGTTTTGATTTGTTGCTTACCTACTACTGGTTCAAAAATAATTCGATATCAAAGTTAAATAGCAAGGAAAATCGTAAATAAAATTATATTTTTTCATACAAACTGATCTTACCTGTCAAACAGGGTGCGTCCAATTTAAACGATTAAATCAAAAGCAAATATGACTACCTACGATAATAATAGTGTACTGCATCAAAGGAATCAATGCTTTATAATCTGTAGTGTACCCGTGACAAGTGTTTGAGGTGGACTATTATTTTATAAATATAAAATGAGTGATATGACCATTTTGCGCCTAGTAATCCCATTGATGATTATGCGAATTACACGAAAGGTAAACATGACATAAAGCAACGATAAACCGCAATCGATTGAGTATAAACTGAGGAATCACCTCCACTGACATAAATTGCCCCATTTTATTATCCTTGTGCCTAGTTAAACGTGTGACGTAATATCTTCATATTTGCATCACAAACTACGAAAACAATTTCCATGAAAACTGCGAAATTTATTCGAAAGCAATTTGCATACATTAAAAGTATGATAATTAAAGTATTATATTTTGTAGGAATAATCCCTTCTGCTGGCTTTGCGCCGGCGTGATAGGTATTTAAAGTCTAGCATTAGTTTGCATAATTTATACATTCATTAGTTGTCACCGGCGTGCCAGGATCTTTTTTACTACTGTACCGGATAACTCCGAAAGTATGCGCCGCATCGTCCTCCAACATGCTGCAATCGATAGAGTGGAAAACAAGGAATCCCAAGACGCAGGTAGAATTACGCGAGCACATTCGCACGAGTTTCTAAATGCGTGTAAAGTTGAATGTAGGGAAGAAATATATTTGCAACGCAAAGTTCAGAGCTCATTTCCACGTAAATGGAAGAACTTGCGCGTTTGCAACTTGCACACGTGGAACATAAATTGATCAAAGGTACAAAACTTGCAAAATTGGTTCTTTTATATTATTTTCGGTATGCATAATAACTGCGTTTAATATTGCTTCCAATAAAATTGTATTTGCAACATTTACAAAGTATCACTTAAAATTTCAAATTAATTTCATACTAATTTGAATTGAAATCGATAGAGTATTAAACCGTGAATCGTATGATTAAAGTTCAATTGCACCAATATCCTGGCTGGATATGGTAGAGTCCTATAAAGTTCCGGCGGTAATACACAAGCGACAAATGTCGACTCAAACTTTGAAAGTAATTTCCGCCGAGATGACAAAAGTTACAAGCTTGCAATAAATTTTAATTAAAAACAACTTAAATGTTGTACAAAACAAAATAATACATATTGCACTAAGTAGTGTAATTTAATTGTAATCAGCATTTTAATCCCAAAACACAACTAAATATTAAAAGTCGAGTGTTTTTCACTTGAAAATGCAAATTACTCGCAAAATAAACATTGAATTATACTACACTACCCTGCAATCGATAAAGGAGAAAACATGACATGCTGAAAGCGCACTTGGGTCCTACCAAGTTGTTTGTACGATTTACTAAACTCATGTAAAGTTTGAAGTTGAATTGAATCACTTTATCCGCGTCGGGCCAACTTTAAAGTCATATTGCGTACAAATTACTTGCGATATTTTGTTGAAAGTTTTTTTTAATAAATTGCGTAATAAATTAAGTGCATTGTAGTTCAAAAACAATTTTTGTATGTGTTGGAATCATGGCGTTGTAAAGTTTTTTATAAAAAGTTTCAGTGAAAAATATTTTGCTTCATTTTCTTTCATATTTTCCCAAATTGCGTTGTCACTAAATCAAGTATTGTATTGCTATAACCTGGAATCGATAAAGGACAACATATGAAATAACACAAAGCACACCGGACGGTTTCATAAAGTTTATGCGAATTTCTAACGTGATGCAAAGTTTGACGTCTGGCGTGCCGCACATAAACTTTAGACTTAGAAGTTTTCGTGAAAACGGCCCTCGTTTCAAGTTAGTTGTAACTGACATGTGTTCGAAGTTGAATAATTATAGTATAACCTCACGAGACGTTCATTAGTTTACCTAAATTAGTTTAGCAGCGTCATAAATTTAAAAATTTTACATTAATAAATCAGTATTTTAGGGAATAAAATAAATTTGCTAACCTGTTATTCGTTAATCCAACGCGTGGGAGTGTGCACTCTAGTTATTCCATTGGCCGGCACTTTTCACACTGCGCGCACTGCAACAACAATTAAAGAAAATCTTGTGGCGTGAGTTGTACGTGCGTCGCACGAGTAAACAAAGTTTGATTGGCGCGCGCGCGCGAGGATTCGCGGTTGCCTACCTGCGTAATGCGAGTCTGGAACGCATATGGGACTTTTCGCGCTTATGTAATTCCCGTCGAAGTGGGCGCACGATGGGCGCACGCACCCGGGGGCGGCGGTAAAGCGTCGAAAAACGCACACGTACTCGATGCTTCTGCGTGTCCAGCGAGACGGCGTGGCACACACGGCGCGTCACGAAGAACTGCCGCAGCGCGCGAGACGCGGAAGCGCCGAAACTCGCAAAGAGTCCTCGTTCGTGCATTTGCCGCATTCTCCTTACACCCCTTTACGAAATTTTACGCGTAAAATAACGCGGTCATTCATTATATGCAACCAACATAACACATATTTAAATTAGTAGTACAACTATAGTCCACTAGTCGCTACGACACTTGCTATTCTTGGCTAATAGGACAATTTGAAAGTAGATGGCAACACAAACTTGTATAATTTGTAGTATTTTTATGGGTCAAATGACAAGTAGATGTCGTTAGGGATGTATGACAGTTGACGTCAAAAATTTCACCTCTCTAGAAGAACGCGCTGGTGGCGGTAGCAGTGCGTGTGGCCATATGCATTACTCGGGTGCGTAAACGTCGTAAACATTGCCGACCTTTTTGGATAACTTGGCGCTCGCAGTGGCTTGGTGCTATTCAACAATTTGTGTGTAATTTGTGAGTACGTGGACTAAACAATTGTCTGTCGCTGTATAGCGGCCCATGTTGACGAACATCCAGCCGGTGAAGACGACGACCACGACCGCCCCCACGTTGACGAGATGATCATCGAGGATCCGGACGCGTTCAAGACGTGGCTAACAGCCGTGCTCAAGCCGATGTAAGCAACAGCCCTTCAATTGCGCGTTTCGATTCTAACCAAAATGTTATGACATACTCATACTAATGTTGATGCTTCTTGCAGATGCGTTGCAGACCCTGAGGCTCTCGCCAAATATGTGATTGCCCTGGTTAAGAAGGACAAGTCACCTGATGTACTTCATGTGAGCATGGTCAATCAATTGCAAGTGTTCTTACAAGAAGGTATGTAACTAATGCTGCGACAAAATGTTTATCACAGTCATATATAATAATCTTTAATTCCTTCAGAAACGAAACCATTTGTGGATCAATTATTCCGTACTCTTGATAATCAGACGTACCTCTCGGGTGGCGTACCCAATGCAAATCCACCGAATCCATCGGCAACCTCGCTATCGAAATCGGAACTACCAACCAAAGCAGCTCTTATTAAACCAGTTATACCCGTTGCAGAGATAGTCGCATTATCCGAAACTCTGAATGGGAAAGGTTTACAATCTGCTCCAGTTGCACCGAAACGAGAAGAAGAAAAGAAAGAGCTTAGAGTAGACAGTAAAGAAAAGGATATCAGCAAGGAAAAAGACGATAAGACTGCACGGCGGAGACCGCGAAGAAGATCGACGAGTAGGGGACGATCAAGATCTCGGTCGTGGGACCGAGGCAGACGTTCACGTTCACGTGATAAAGACAAGCGAGAACGCTCGCGAGGATGGCGCGCGAAGAGTCCTTATTATCGCGGTGGCCGGTATCGTAATCGATCACCGCCGCGATCCAGGACGCTCAGTCGTTCGAGATCACCGGATGTAGTGGTTGTTGAAGATGAAGCCAACAAACCGCCTCAGATTCCATCAGCGGTGGTGCCAGCTGGCGGGTTGGAACGAAAGCGACGCTGTCGTGATTATGATGAGGAAGGGTACTGCATGCGTGGAGGTATGTGTCCGTATGATCATGGCGTCGATGCCGTGGTTTTGGAGGACTCAGCGTTGAGTACGGTGTTATACCGTAATGGAGCAGGTGATGGTATACTTGGTCCACCGCCAACTGCCGGACACATGTTGCCTAGACCCGGTCCGCCTCCGGTCGAGTACAATCCACAGGCGCCGCAGATGTGGCATCAGCGTGGGCCTGGCGGAGGTGGTTTCAGGGGCCATCGTGGTGGACTTAATCAGGGACCCCCGCGTGTTAGAGTACGAAATATAAATTTATACTTTATTTATTGGTTAATATATTGTTTATATTTTACAGATGCCAATGGGGCCTTTTCAGGGTGGTGGTCCGCCCCCAGGGGCAATGCCTTTGCCAAATATGCAACGCGAACTGATATCGGTGCCAGTGCTTGGTAGTGAAGCTCCCCCACCAATGGAGAAGTATGGTTTCGGTGCCCCGTCCATGCAAGTCGGTGGTTATCAACCGGATAGTGGTGGTGGTCCTGGCGGTAACGTATTTAAAAAGAAACAGTTCGATTTTAATCGTCTTGGAGCGAGAGCGAAGAATCCCGCGAATTGTTCGCTGGAGTTGAAAAAAGTGCCGCCTGGTTTGAATAACATTACGCATCTCAACAATCATTTTGCTAAATTTGGTAAGATCGTCAACATTCAGGTATCCTTCGAAGGCGATCCGGAGGCGGCAATTGTAACGTTCTCTAGTCACGCTGAGGCTAACGCCGCCTACCGCAGCACCGAAGCGGTGCTCAACAATCGTTTCATTAAGGTGTTCTGGCACACGGGTGGCGCTGGTGGTGATGGGAAAGATGGCGGCGGGATGCAACAGATGGGTTTACCGCCAGTGCGCTCTATAAAAGAACGCCTGGGGCAAGGGGGTAATGTGCCGCCCAATTCGAATAAATTTCTGAATGTGGCCCATGCGCAAGAGAAGGAGAACAATGTGAACAATCCCGACAGTGGATTGGAAGAAGACAAAGAAGTAATCGCCGCTCAGAAGGAAGAGCGCGCCCGTGCCACTGCCGCTCGTGTGGAAGAACTAAAGGCGGCCACTAAGAAAAAACAAGAGATACTGGCGGCCAAAGAGCGCATGAAAAAGAACCAGGAGGAGAAACGCAAGCTCACGCAAGACCTACGCAAACGCAAACAGGATCTTCTCGAGAAACAACTTGCTCAGCAGAAGCTGCTTATCGAGAAAATGGCAAAATGTAAGCTGATTTTATTTCATCCTGAAATATTTAATAACT
Source organism: Dalotia coriaria (assembly GCF_025399875.1). Classification (NCBI taxonomy): domain Eukaryota; kingdom Metazoa; phylum Arthropoda; class Insecta; order Coleoptera; family Staphylinidae; genus Dalotia; species Dalotia coriaria. Next base: position 81,736 of record NW_027045499.1, read on the forward strand.
TCGCTTTATTTTCAAAGGTCCGCCCGGCCCTCCGCGTGATATCTTGATGCAAACCATCAAGAAATCGCAAGAATCCATTGAGATGATACGGAAGGATCTAGCACAGGCAGTGCTCGCGTTGAAAGCGTCAACAGTCACACCATCGGGCGGTGTAGCTCAACCCAAACGTAGTAAAGAAGCCATGCAGAAGGAGTTGCTTGACGCCGAGCTGGATCTCATCAGCAAACAGGCCGAAGGCGTTGACACCACTGATCTACAGAAGAAGCTGTGGGAGTTGAAGGCTCAAGTTGGTGGTGCACCTCCGGCAGCTGGTGGACCCGGGCCCATCACAGGCGTGGGTAGAGGACGTGGTCGAGGTGCAAGGCGATTCAATCCGCTGGGTAGGCACAGACTCGTGAAAAACAATCTCAATGCTGATGGTAAAACCTATTTTGTAATACTGTTATGTGTATAGTATCTGAAAACATTTTTTGTGTTGATTTTGAAAGGTCAAGCGGTGAAAGCGCATGCGCTGGATCACCGCCCCACGCGTCTACTTGTCAGCGGTTACGAAGCGGATGAGTACGCTGCAGTGCTGGCGCATTTCCGTCACTTTGGCGAAATTGTCGAGTGCGAAGCCGATGATGCATTGCCCAGCGTCGTTGTGGCGTACCGCACCCGCAAGGAGGCGGAGCATGCCCTCGCCAAAGGTCGACACTTTGCTGATAGGACGCTTAGCGTCACATGGGCAGGCCCAATTCGTGCCGCTCTGCCAACTAATGCGCGCGGTGCCCTCCTAGGCGAATCCGATGAAGACGAGCAGCTGCTAGATGGAGAAGCTGAAGACGAACCGATGGAGTCTGGTATAACTGAGGCCGACTTCCCCGAGGATGTCCTACTGCAGGACGACGAGGAGGAAGAGGAGGAAAACGAAGATCGTTCCTGGAGGCGATAATACGCGTGCATGCCTAGGTCTTAAGTGAACATGTAAATATCATGCGACACTCTTTCACAAACATTTGCACACACACACAAAGACACGAAAGTTCAACACATGTACAAACTAATTGGCGAGGAGTCATGATTGCAGCGAGGCGCGTTCGGTGGCAGTAGAATGCTTTTGTTTCGTAGTTATTTCTTTTGTTATCATATTTAGTTCGACCTTTTTTTTATTGAATGCGTAGGTTTACTTTTAATGTGTTTTTTGTACACATGATACAGACAAAAACACCACACGCTTAATACTGACGATTCATTGTGTTTTCAAAGAATTGACTTGAGTTTGTTAAAAAAAATGTGAAAAAAGCTTGAAAAGATCGGTTAGCCCCATCTAGACGAATGAAAAAAAAAAACAGCAAGATTGAAAAAAATAAGTGAAGATGCAAAAAAATGATTTGCACAAGCAATTAATTGAGAATAACAAATCCATATATATGTATATTGTATATTTTATAATGATAATATTGATTGTTAATGATTGTAACGATAACTGATATGGAAAAAACAAAAACAAAATATGCGAGTAGATGGGGTAACATAACAATAACAAAGAAAAAAAAAAAAAAAAAATTGATACAATTTCAAATTGTTAAAATGCAATTCATCGACTTCAAGATGGCGGCGGCAAAAATGGAGATTCGAGATGGCAGCGACAATTCAAGATGGGAGACTTACTTATATTAAATAATTTATTTCTAATGATAATTGGACTTTATGTTGCAGATATGCATACCGTCATGACGTCACCTTTGAGTTCTCGATGAAAATGATGTCCTCGTCGGTGCCGAATGCTCGCCGTGACTCTTCGAAAGTTTCTAGTGACATCACACAATAATCTACAATTGAAAAAAAGGATTCATAAGTATAATTGTTGTTGATGTTCTGAAGCGATTTTTAACTTACGATCATGCCGTGCAGGATTCCGGTAGTATATAGCCCGAGATCGCAAATCGTATCCGCACAGTACGATGAAATGCCCAAGGTAGGCGGGCGCCGGTAGTGGAATCGGCAAACATTTTCGAAGTTCCACTGAAAGCCGATTGCGCTTACACACTGGACACGCAACTCTTGACGAATCAATCAGCGCAATCGCAGGTCCACGACGCAAGCGCGCTAGCACTCCCGCGAGTGTCAATGACGAGCGGCGCACGCGCAAACCGAGTGCTTCCGCTTCCGCAAATCGCCGGTTGACTCGGTCTTCATCGCTGGCGAAGATTGACGAGTAAAACGCTGCTTGCTTGTATCCGGTATGCGCACCAAGAGTTAATGTGTAGAATGCGTGCGGGAGGGCGAAGCGGCGCAGAATATAGCACAGATCTATCGTCCATGTACTGGAAAAAATACCTATTTTAATTTAATGTTGTACCGATTTGATAATGCGGAATATCTTACCTTTTTGCTATGCCTTCATCTTGACATATACTATGAAAGTTTGTTTCAAGTTGCCGCGCATGTTGTTCCGGTAATACCATCTGCACGCAAGCGAGTCCGCAGTCCCAGGCGTAGCGTTGGCGGTGGTGGCGCACCTCATGCCACACGGTACGACGTAACATTGGTAATGACGGCGGCGGCGGCGATGCTCTCGTATCGCGTCTATTCTCCTTGTTGGCGATAACGCCGCGATAAGCGAATTCGCGACGCATCGCTGCTGAATCACTTACACTACGCGACTGATACAGTTTCGCATTGTGCGGAATCGACGCCGTCCATGTATACTCAAGGTGGACTACCGTCGGCGCATCCTTGACTTTCGTAACGAGCGCGCGGCGGCCGCACGTTTGTTTTCGTATTCGCGAGATTAGGAAATCGAGAGTTTTGGCCGACCTTGACGCGAGCGTTGCGATGGTCTTAACGGCAATTACCTCGATTACCTTCCATTCGTATTTTGAACGCAAGCAATCACGAAATAATTTGAAGTTGCACGATACTTCCGGTTGTGTCTCAAAGTTTCAAATATTTGAATGGTGCAAATAAAATGAGTCGTTACTACATGTTTGGTTGCATATACAAAATTTATTCAAACTGCTCATGCGCATCATGCAGACCGATATCGTAGGGGGCGCGAACATCGCTAAAATGGCAGTTTTGATCGAGTCTGGGTTGTGCTGTCTTCGTTTGACTTGTAACGTAAATTACTAGATTGGAGTGAAACTATATGCACGAGCTGAATTCTTTTTCGTTTTGTAGGTTAACTCTGGCTTCACTAAAAATACTTCTGTGTTTACAGCAAACCACGCTTGATTCGCGAGATTCGTCAATTTTGAAGTTGTACAATAATCAAGTAACCGATGCCCCGCATGGCAACAATGTTGTTTTCTGACGTCACCAAAACCTAGTCACAGCTATCGTGATCCTCGGGCGAGTTCAATTGTTTGTTATAAAAACAATTGATTCATTCAAATATCGCAGGTGGCTGTTGTTGCCTTTTAAAACAATATAAAAGGGGGCGACGAAACAAAATCAGAGTCAGTAGCAAATTCGTAGCTGTTCTCGCTGCTTGTCGTTGTCCGCATCCACTTTTCTCCGGTGGTGTTCATTGTCTCTCATTAATTAAAAGTGATATTTTTAATAATATTAAAAGGCCTATTGATTGTAATCAATATTTGCAAATCAGGGCTATAATTTCCGAACAATTTTACTCCTCTACTCGATTTGTTAACTTCGTTATCGTGCATTTATTGCTGTTATATTTTGTTACATAATACTTTATTGTAATCTGAGGTTGTTGCACAGGTGTGTCAGCATATAGTCTGGAATTCATTTCCAAGCAGTTGTACCTTCTGTTCTCAACGCCATCATCAGTGCGTTTGTTGTATAGAAATATGACAATATTTCACATATGAACAAGGTTTTCCATGAGGCATTTATTTTGTCCCAGGACTTGCGATTGACATATTTATTTATGTCATCGCGGCTTGCTTGATAATAAACCGTGCACGATCATAAACGTGTTCATCAACTCTTATATTCTGAAATGTTTATAAATATGAGGAAATATGGTCGAATTTTTAGAAATCTCTTTCTTCTCCAGGTGTTAACCGCTTTAGAGGCTCTAGTTGTTTTCGTAAAAGAATGTTTAAGGAAGAAGTCGTTAAAAATAAAATGTAAACTTAATAGCTTCCAGAATTCTCTCTATATTGGAAGAATAATCGGAAGTTCAAAAGATAAGCATTTAAAAAAAAACTAAATATTTTATAATAATGCTTGAGTCTTAAACAAAGCACTGAAAGTTGTTCTGTTCTGTCGCAAGGATTTTCAATTTGTGGTTGTGCTTTTTCTCACTTGTAGAAAAAAATTGTAGGTTTGTTCTAGATGGAACGAAGCATTTTTCGCACAAGTCTCCGACTTTGACAGCATTGTCTACGAATTGCCACTGCTCTCCGAAGTATTTCGAGAGAAATCTTATCAAAAATAACATTCCTCCATATTCTCTATATCAAATCATGTCTGGGTCAAATTTTCCTCCCTCCATTATTCCGTGACGAATATTTTGATACTTGGTACCAAGTAAGCAAGAAAGCACATGTAATTTTATAAATTTATCTGCAACATTCACAAATTATTTCTTCAATGTGACGCGACCCCTATTGGGTGATATGCGTTGCAGCTGTTTCATCTATTAACCTCGATAAGAGGCGGAAATAACCCGTATTCGCTTATCGGGATCAAAATCGGGAACGATTATACTACATTTATTTATAATCAATGAGGTGTAATCCGTACATCATTTTTCCGACATGCACCGACTTAGAGTTGTCTATAAGATTTTATCTATTTCACATATACTTTTAACCGTGAAGATTGATTCGCCCAACTGTAATGAATAACAGCCAGCTCTGATCTTTTGGCGTTTTGGGCCTGTCTTTCTCTATAACTGCTAGCTTCGGCAATGTGATTCAAAAGTATTCCTTCAGCTTCGACTGAACGCGGAAATCTCTTTTACTTAACTCTTTTATTAATTTGTATGTTAAGAGATTTCTTAAAAATATTCTTCTTTAAGCACGTCTGAAATTTAAATGGTATTTATAATTTCCACGTATTTTTGAATGGCATCGAACCAAATTCAGCTTGGTTGGTTCGGGGAAACAATAATTCGACGCATCGTCGTTGATGTGGCCTTCGAAATTGTGGGTATAATACCCAATTTACACGCAAAGTAATTTATAGAAAGGGTAGTTGTCCACCACTGAAGAACACAATAATGCCTATATTATGGTTTTGTTGCTGTTATATCTGGCTACGTGTATTTAACATCTTATCTGTCAAAATTTTGGTCTGTTTTTTTGCGTTTGAAAAGCGCATAGTAATAACGGCGCTGGGTAACTACGGAAGGGCCGCCATTCGCATATCTTGTGCTGTTATCTTGGGATATTGTTTATTATCTTTGGTTTTGTTTTTATATCTGTTTATGTGCGAACAGTACCACTTTTTGCCAAGTTTTGCGTTCAACGGTTTCTCTCTCTGTCTCATCTCTTTTTACTCGTGTTCCATGTTCGGTTTCCGTTCAGTCTTAAATATGTTTCTAATTTATTCGATCTTCCGGACCTCTTGCAGCACTACAAGGAGGAGGGTTTTGTGGAGGTTTAAGAAGGTACAATATTGGTCTTTTATATTTAATTCAAATTTGTGGTGATTACATTCGATGATAGCCAATAGTTAAAATCAATATTGTAAATATATATTTCGGTATACGTTTATACGTTTTCCTGCTGGTTATTGCCCTCAAAATGGAATAATTTTCCTGGTTTTGTTTTATATATATATGAAGGATTCTTTTTATATTATACTGGGTGATTACCTCGATTATTGTGGAACGCTTCTGAACATGAACGCAATTTAACTGCTTAGAACCACATTGAAGCTTTTTGCGAAATTTACGCAGCATACAACAACAAGCTGGATGATGATACGTGCTTTATTTAGACGGTATAAAATATGAATTATCGTTTAGAAAGGTCTTCATCTCGCGATTACCTGATACAACAATACTTATATTTTATATATTCCATATTTAGTATTACAGTTTGTTTCAACATGAGTTAAATCTTGCTTTTATATTACCTTTAGTCCATTTTATAAGTCAAAAGAAATATCTCGGTAATTTAATTCTAGGTCAACTTTCAGTTGAAGGCTGACTATTTACGCATATCATTCTACTCGAAACACTTGTATTTATGTGGAACAGATTCAATCAAACCTTAAAACTCTTCGGGGTGCAATTCTGCATGTAAAATTAACTTCACAATTGGTTTGGCCCTTCTATTATTTTTGGGTCCTCATGAAAACCCACCTAGCATTCGGTTTGCATATACTTATATTGTGCAGAAATTTCTAGCTGACTTGGCTTTCTTATTCATTTTATGTTTAAAAATAAAATATGTACATCGCGCGTATATTTACTGGTCGCAGACTTTCCTATATATATAATAATTGTAAAAAGGTACTTGAACTTGAGTATTTGTGTGGTGTACTCGTATTTTCGGTTTTCCTTGCTTAATCAAGAGCTTCTAGTAGTAAGGTAACGTGACACCACACGACAGGAGAGGTCTCCTCTTCAATTTGTTTCCTGATACGTCACTAGTGATTAGGATAGCCCTGCTTTCTACGCTGGCTGCCGCGAAAGTGGTACCAGGTATAAAATTAATTATAAAATTTCGCACCCATAGCGGTATATGCCTGTGTGGTATAATAATTCTTTTTATTTACGAGTATGGCCAGTAAGAGCTGGTCGACACACCTTTATCCCCATTATTCGGTATGCCAATAATCATTCTGCGTAAAGAGTTTGCGCGGATTATTTTTTGTCGGAAGTTCTTCGCGAGAGCGTAGCGGACACATGTGGCTTCTTCGTCGACTTACGATATCATATATTCTTACGGATTCATCTGTCGTATTTCCAAATAGTCCCCAATCTTGCACATATACGCAATATATAACGCAATATGTAAGTGGGTGGATGCTTCCGGGATCTGCCACCACAGAGGTACCACAGCCCGTTGGTTGCGTCAGATACCAATTGATTATGATTAAATTGGTGAGTACCAGTACTGGTCCTATTATTTTTTCAAAAATCGTTAACCAGTTTGGGACAACCTCTTTTCCGGCATTTTTCTATACGATGTAAAATGGTGTTGTTGAATATAATAGGTATATATTGGCCTTATAATTACATGATCTTCACTAGAAGGACTGCTCTGCAGAAGTGTTGAGTTTTCTAAACCCTGAAGCCAGGTTTCTGGTTAAAGAAAAACACAAAGCTCAAAAGTTTAACTAACGACGATCTATTGCCACAATGACTGTAAATTGAAATGACTTACTGATATATCGCATTTTGCCAGTAATATTGTAAAGGTTAGCGCGTTTGCCGGTGGAAAAGCTATACACAATACAAATATGCCAGCGCCTACTATGGGACAAAACATCGGTCAGCAACTAAATATAACCTTCAACACAGGGGTGTACCCCGAATGTTTTTCTCATCATAGTTTTAAGGAAGAGTATTGCTTGATATATAAATTTAATATTTTCTCTTTTGTTACCAATGGTTTTATATTAATTGCGATGCTTTTGGCGCATAAATGTATATATATTTGCATAACTGAATAAGCTCTTTTCGACTTAAGGAAGGTTGTTCACCATCAAAACGGCAAAGCTGTAGATATTACCAAGTCGGCGATATTGTCCTTGAAGGTTTTAAAAGTGTACAAGGTCTTGAAGGTTATGATTTGCGGGAATATAACATCGTGATATTTTGTCATGGAATTTGAGTATGTATACACAAATAAGCAATACTATTGGTTTTCAGGTTCAATTTATATATTATACTGTAAGTTACTGTAGGTAGGTGATCATTTCGAAGATGATATTGTATTTATTGCAGTCCCTGAGTGGATTTTAAAAACATTTGTTGGCTGCTGCTCTGTTTTGATCACTAACTCTTTATATTTTCATATCCTATTATTTTAATAGCAGAGGTTGTTGTTTTACATAGTTTCATAATAATATTTGCATATGCGTGCTGCTAGCGTGCGTCAGTCGATTATGGTCTATAGCAGTAGCAGTGAATTTGTCTTTTTTACCTTGTCTTAATCAACATTTCTGTGTGTGACATTCATTTGTTCTGTTCATTTTGGCTGTATTTGCTGGTTAACATCAGAAATTCTTATACTTAGCGTGGTTGTCCAGTTTCATCCCAGCTTCAACAATTTAATGCTTTTCAGTTTTATACTTGAAATTCAAGACTGCTAATAATATTGTTGGGATTTGGATTTGTAAAATTCTTCAGCTATCGGAGTTATGTCTAATTATATATCAGCCAGGTAGTAAAACTCACCCGCTTTTGAATTTCATAGCTTACAATGGGTTCTAAACACTTCAAAAAGTTTTGCCTTCTTTCATTTCGAATGCGGTTGAATATAAAAGTCTAAAGTCGAAGTCTTGCTTCATAAGTCTTTCTCCTACCACGATACAGGGTAGAAATAATTCTTGCTCTCTTGCCTGAGATAAATGCATTTGTTGTGTGTATAGTGTATATAGTATAGGTTAGGTTATGAAATGCTTTAAGAATTTACTTATCACCATGAAAGTGTTGGGTAAATCACAACGTTCAACACTGTAAAACCCTTTTAATTCTTTTTTCTTTCAGCTGTGCAGTCACCAAATGCAACCTGGGGAACAAAAAATATACATTTTAGACTTAGAATAATCACAGAATCTGTGGTATTTTACCTTTTCCCAGTCCAGTTTTTTAGTTCTGGCCTTAGGAGTGATACTTTCAGTCTCTGGTAACAATTTTTGAATACCATTTAAGAGTAATTGCAGGTCAGCTTTTGGAATCTCCAACAAATCAATCTCTGCCTCAGGATTATCACCATGAAAGTGTTGGGTAAATCACAACGTTCAACACTGTAAAACCCTTTTAATTCTATTTTCTTACCATTTCATACCTCGTCAAACATTGCTTTTCCAACGTGGTACAAGACAACTCAACTATATTGCCTCCGCCAGTAGATCATATTCTTTCTCTAATTGCATTAAAACCTCTGGAGAACATTTTTTTTTCGTTTCTGGAGAAACTGTGCAGCTTTTTTGGAAACTTGTTTTGGGGCGTTTTATTTCAGAAGGGGTTTCTTATTATTCTTATTATTCTGAATATCATCGATCATTCTCGTGGTTTTAAGTATTTCAGGTATCGTCTGTCCTTTGATTCCTTGTAACTGTGGTCTTGCTGATCACTACGATTCCATGGAAAACTGGTTTAGACAGCATCTACTAATATCTATATTCTCTTCCTCGTCTTTCTGCTACTGCATCGTGAAGTATCGAACAATTGACAGAATTTTGCATTAATTGGATTTTTGGTGTCGTGGTTGTTGGTGGAGACTCACGCGCATCCTATTGCTGCTAAATGGAAGGCAAGGGTTGTAGCACCTATAAGTATTTTCCGTTATAACAGTTTCTCATATCTCTTTATTTACAAAGTTATTTTTGATTCTTCGATATAATAGGATGTAAAAGTGATAAAATATTGCCACACGTTACCCCTTGTTCATTTTTGCGACATGTAAAATGTATGCCTGAGCAACTAAATATGTTATACAAGAAACGATATTCACTTAAGAAATTAAACTATCTGTCTCCACTGCACTGTTGTAATAGTCGCAATGCAATGCATATGTAGCTGAACCTCTTGGTACCAGAGTTAAAATAAAGTACTGATGACTATGTAATTTTTTTTTCAAAATAAATGGTTATGATTTATAGAATACCTACGGTAGTTCACGTTAGCGGCTGTAGTTGTGAATATCAATACGATATTGAATCTCTGATGCATAAAGTCCTAACTTGCTTTATTTTTATATGCGACGACAATATAGCGTCTGAAGCGCCATCTATTGTTTATCAGTGCGTGAAAATATTAATGCATTAGGTTCGCTAACCCTAGCAGATCGTATTGTCTGGAATATTTCCAGACTGGACTGTAACTTTTTGTTACAGGGAGGAAAGTCATGATCAAAACATACAGTAATATTTTTGCTGCAACTTGTTTTCACTAATTTGCCTAACTTAACCTGCCTTGTCAACTGCATTATATAATTTATACGATAAATCTATGTTTTGATTTAACTTCCCTAACCACTCCACATCCTTTACTTTCACTCTAGCTGCCAGCAGCTGGCGCGCATGTTCTTATGACGTTTGTCCTGACACTAATCACCCAAGGTAATCTATGCTGCAGAAGCTATTTGTCATAGGTACACACTTTTGGAGATATGAATTAGATCTCAATTTGATGCTGTTTCAGGGTGATCGGATATAGATACAGATATATCTTTATTGCAGTAGTTCTGTTACAACTAATATACAATATGTGTGTTAATTTATACTTTTAGGATGTCGATTTTAATTTACTGTCAAGATAGTTGCTTTAACAATTTTTGCAATTCTCAATCTCGTCCGACCAATTACTGTGGCTAATATAAGTTAATGCATACATATTGTGCGGACTCTGTAGTGCGCTATGCAGATCTGGCTAACGCGAAGTGCCATTCTTTTGTTCTACTCCGAACTGCGTGGTATGTAGGTACCATGATTTACCTTGATGATTAGTACGGTATGCCATCATCCTCAAGAATTGTTTTAGCCCTGCTTATATCAGGGCTATTCTGGATTATGGCATTTCATGCTTCAGTTTAAATGGGGCCAACTGCACCTTAGAAGCTCTTTGCCAATTTTTGTCAGTTTATCTGCCGCATGCGTGACAAAGTAAAACAGGCTCAACGTTCCATCAGTTCAAAAACTGGAGTTCTCGCTTGCTCTGCCAGAAACGGTCTGAATCAGAAAAAAATGAATTCTCATCATTTTTCCGACATGCACCGACTTAGAGTTGTCTATAAGATTTTATCTATTTCACATATACTTTTAACCGTGAAGATTGATTCGCCCAACTGTAATGAATAACAGCCAGCTCTGATTTTTGGCGTTTTGGGCCTGTCTTTCTCTGCTACTTCTTCGGCAATGTGATTAAAAAGTATTCCTTCAACTTCAACTGAACGCCGTCTCTTTTATAACTCTTTTATTAATTTTATGTTAAGAGATTTCTTAAAATATTCTTCTTTAACGTCTGAAATTTAAATAATTATAATTTCCCACGTATTTTGAATGGCATCGAACCAAATTTCGGCAGCTTGGTTGGTTCTGAAACAATTCGACGCATCGTCGTTGTCTTCGAAATTGTGGGCTTATAGCTACCCCCGAATTTACGCAAGCGAATTTATGAAAGGGTAGTTGTCCACCGCAGAACACAACAATGCCTATATTATGGTTTTGTTGCTATTATATAATTTTGGCTACGTGTATTTAACATCTTATCTGTCGAAACCCATTTGGTCTGTTTTGCGTTTAAGCATATTAATAACGGCTGGGTAACTACGGAAGGAGCCGCCATTCGCATATCTTGTGCTGTTATCTTGAGATGTGTTTATTATCTTTGGTTTGTTTTTTATATCTGTTTATGTGCGAACAATGCCACTTTTTGCCAAGTTTTTGTAAAAGCGTTCAACGGTTTTTCTCTCTCTCTGTCTCATCTCTTTTACTCGTGTTCCATGTTCGGTGCTACCGTTCAGTCTTAAATATGTTCCTAATTTGTGGTCGATCTTCCGGACCTCTTGCAGCACTACAGAATTTTTGTGGAGGTTTAACAGAAAGTACAATATTGGTCTTTTATATTTAAATTCAATTGTGGTGGTATTCGATGATAGCCAATAATTGATTGCGTAAATTATTTTTGACAATCAATGTTGTAAATATATATTTTCGGTATACGTTTATACGTTTTCCTGCTGGTTGTGCCCTCAAAATGGAGATAATTTTCTAGTTTTGTTTTTATATATAGAAGGATTCTTTTTATATTATCACCTAGGTGATTACCTCAGGTTGACAATGGAACCTTCTGAACATGAACGCAATTCTTCTTCAGAACCACATTGACTTTTGCAGTACGCAGCATACAACAAGCTGGATGATACGTGCTTTATTTTAGACGTGCCAACAAATATGAATTATCGTTTAGAAAAAGGTCTTCATCTCATGATGCCTGATACAACAATACTTATATTTTATATATTCCATATTTATTATTTACGGGTTGTTTCAACATGAGATTAAATCTTGCTTTTATATTACCTTTAGTCCATTTTTAGCAAGTCCAAAGAAATATCTCCCGATAATTCAAAACTTCTAGGTCAACTTTTCAGTTGAGCTGACTATTTGCATATCGCATTCTCGAAACACTTGTATTTATGTGGAACAGATTCAATCAAACTAAACTCTTCAGTGCAATTGCATGTAAAAATTAACTTCACAATTGGTTTATTTGCTATTTTTGGGTCCCTCCATAAAACCCACCTGGCATTTCGGTTGTATTTTGCATATATATATTGTGTGTACGAAAATTTCGTAAGCAAAAGCTTCTTAACTATTTTCTACAATTATGTTTAAAAATAAAATGTACATCGAGCGTATGTTACTGGTCGCAGACTTTCCTATATATAATAATTGTAAGAGTACTTGAACTGATACATTGTGGTGTACTCGTATTTTCTGTTTTCCTTGCTTAATCCAGAGCTTCTCGTAGTAAGGTAACGTGACACACGACAGGAGGAGGTCTCCTCTCTTCAATTTGTTTCCTGATACGTCACTAGTGATTAGAATTCCTATCGATTCTAACTTCCATGGCATCCGCGCCAATGCTTCTTTTCTACGCTGGCTGCCGCGAAAAGTGGTACCAGTATAAATTAATTATAAAATTTCGCACCCATAGCGAGTATATGCCTGTGTATTTATAATAATTCTTTTGTTACGAGTATGGCCAGTAGGCACAGTCGACACGCATATTTATTGTTCAGTATGTAATAATCATTCTGCGTAAAGTTTGCGCTGGATTATTTTTTGTCGAGTTCTTCATGAAGGCGGACACATTTGGCCTTCTTCGTCGACTTACGACATATATCATATATTCTCTTTACCGTTCATCTGTCGTATTTCAAATAGTCCCCAATCTTGCACATATACACAATATATAACACAATATGTAAATTAATTGAATTAACTCCAGGATCTACAAGTACCTAGCCGTTGGTGCGTCAGATACCAAGGAATTGATTATGATTAAAATTGGTAGTACCAATGCTGGTCCTATTATTTTTTCAAAAATCGTTAACCAGTTTGGGACAACGTCTTTCCGGCATTTTTCTATACGATGTAAATGGTGTTAGACCAATTATAATAGTATATATTGGCCTTATAATTACATGATCTTCATAACTAGAGGACTGCTCTGCAGAGTGTTGAGGTTTTTCTAAACCTATTGAGTTTTTCTAGTTAAAGAAAAACACAAGCTCAAGTTTTAATAACGACGATCTATTGCCACAATGACTGTAAGTGAAATGACACTGATATCGCTGTTTATATGTGTAAGGTTAGCGCGTTTGCCGTGGAAAAACAAACACACAATACAAATATATGCCAGCGCCTACTATAGGACAAAACATCGAATTCAACTTAACTAAATATAACTTCAACACAGAGGAGGTGTACCCCGAATGTTTTCTCATGGGACGTCCCTTCATAGTTTTCTTTAAGGAAGGAAGTAATTGCTTGATGGAAATTTAATATTTCTCTTTTGTTACCAATGGTTTATGGTAGATGCTTTGTATAAATGTATATATTTGCATAACTGAATAAGCTCTTTTTCGACACCCAAGGAAGGTTGTTCACCATCAAAACGGCAAAGCTGTAGATATTACCAAGTGTGACCCTTGTCCTTGAAGGTTTAAAAGTGTACAAGGTCTTGAGTTATGATTTGCGGGGAATATAACATCGTGATATTTTGTCATGGAATTTAATTATGTGTATACACAAATAGCTTAATGCTATTGGTTTCCAGGACTGTAATTTATATATTATACATAGTTCTGTAGGTAGGTGATCATTTCCCGGAGTATTGTATTCCCATTGCAGTCTAATTGGATTTAAAAAACATTTGTTTGGCTGCTGCTCTGTTTGATCACTAACTCTTTATATTTTTTTATCCTATTTTAATAGCAGAGGTTGTTTTACATAGTTTCATAATGTTACTATGCGTGCTGCTGGCAGTACGTCAGTCATTTATGAATCTCTTAGCAGTAGCGAGTGAATTTGTCTTTTTACCTTGTCTTAATCGCGCGCATTCTGTTATTGACGACATTGTCATTTTGTTCTGTTCCATTTTTGGCTGTATTTGCTGGTTAACATCGAAAATTCTTATACTTGGGGCGTGGTTGTGTCCGGTTCATCCCTTCAACAATTTAATGCTTTTCAGTTTTATACTTGAAATTCAAGACTGCTAATAATAATATTGTTAAGAGTTTGGATTTGCTTAAAATTCTTCAGCTATCGGAGTTATGTCAGTATATCCAGCCAGAGTATTAAAACTCACCCGCTTTTGAATTTCATAACTTACAATGGGTTCTAAACACTTCAAAAAGTTTTGCCTTCTTTCATTTCGAATGCGGTTGAATAAAGTCTAAAGTCAGAAGTCTTACTTCATAAAGTCTTTCTCCACCACGATACGAGGTAGAAATAATTCTTGCTCTCTTGCCTGAGATAAATGCATTTGTTGTGTGTATAGTGTATATAGTATAGGTTGGGTGATGAAATGCTTTAAGAATTTACTTATCACCATGAAAGTGTTGGGTAAATCACAACGTTCAACACTGTAAAACCCTTTTAATTCTTTTTTCTTTCAGCTGTGTAGTCACCAAATGCAACCAGGGGAACAAAAAATATACATTTTAGACTTAGAATAATCACAGAATCTGTGGCATCAATCTCTGCCTCAGGATTACCTCACAAAGCACATCCAGATGTTTACTAAACGCCGAAGTTAAAGTGATGTTGTACCGAGTATGATTACAAGAGGGTGGATGGGCACACCTAGATCTGGTCAAATTGTAAAGAAAACGAATGTAAAAAATGGCTGCACAACTGCTATTCAGTCTTGGCTTTAACAACAAATGGTATGTTACTAACAGCTTTAGTATAAATTGAGGACTGGCATTTTAAAGTGAAGCTTACTGTTTACTGTTTACGATGCGGTATCGACATCATTCCAACATTTGCCACATCACCAATTTGTAAGTGTTACTGAATACCTCTGATAGCATTAATAAAAAGTGATAACCGATCATCTATAAAATACCGGAAATGCATACTTAATGAAAAAAAAATCTGACAAAATCTTTTGTCTAAAGGTATAACAAAATTACTTAAATAATTCAACATTATTGTTAATGACGTTATTCCGATTTGAAAACGTCAAACTTTGTCAATCGTTGTTGTGACGTCATCAACTCCCACCCGCGTCGGCAACCACATAATATTATCCTTGGGATGCCTACAGCTTGACCATACAGGCACATAGCCTGTCTGATGATAGTTTACAAGTTATATATTCTAGAATGCTGCTACTATTGACTGTCTTCTCTGAATCACACCGGCTTCGACTCGACTGACTGCTGTCCAATGACTCTGCCGAGACTCTGACTGACTGGTGTTTCCTACCGAAACCTCGCTTGGTGATAACCATCGATCACTAGAGTCATACGAATCGAACAATATAGGATCCCGTTGTCACCATTCATAGCACTCTGGATATAACATGGATGTTAACATACTCGTATGAGTATGAGTATTATATATCCTAAACCGAAAGTTTGTTCGGACCGTAATTGGTGTTGTAAATTCCAAACCTTTTGGTGCAATATACGAGATTTTTATATGAAGATATGAATATTCTTATTAATCCTGGTTTTTCACATCACCCATCTTCAAAAAGGTTTTGAAATTGGTTGGCAAGATGGCGAACTTTTATTAAAATTCTTAATAATTGCACATAAGCAAACTTTTTTTAGCAGCCAATAACGACACCACTTTGTTCTAGGTTTTTATAAAACGCATACCAAGCACACAAAAGTATCTCCTCCATTGCGTGACACAATACACAAGCGCTACAAAACACAAAGCTAAACTACTGATGTGAGAAAAACCGGGATTTTCGACCAAACGTTTCATTTTGTCATTGCAAAGAAAACGTAAATGATAAAATATGGACACTGGAAGGCATGATGTGGCTAGTCGAACAGGTAGGGATGAACCCGCAGCCGATATATCTGGTATTTTATGTAAGTTTAAGTAGAGTGGGGTGTAGAGAATCATACCACATAGACGCGAATTTAAAGTTGCGCTAATATTGATTAAGTGACCCGACAATACCGGCAATATTAAGAGTACTATTCGAAAGGCGCACACCGGTTATTATATGTTGCGTGGGGCGTGCGCTCAGGTGGTGGGGCTTAAACGCGCCCATCGCTCCTACCACAAATGAAAGGGTCAATGTGTACAAGACCATTGACGCTCTTACTTTGACATCAACATGTCATATGTGCATTTTGGTTGAAAGTTGACGTTGCCGATACTGGTATGGTATTGAAGTCGGGTTGCCGATTGGAATTTATATAATCGCTTTTATAGTCGAAGGGGTTTTGTGCCGGCTACGGGCCGAATTAAGCTGGCTGTTGGTATTTGCATCCGTCCTGAACTGAAATACTTGTAGTTTGTTACGCCAATTGGTTATGCGTTCGACGAGTAGAGAATGCAAGTCGATATCCAGTGCGAAGGGAATTTCGGCCGTTGACCAACGAAGGACTTTCCGAAGCTGTATGGACTCGCTCAAGGCTACTTGATGCCCATTTCATTAGTATAATTTGGTTAATTATACGAATCGTTTTATGAGGGACGGTATGTCTGGTACTTTCGAGAAGTTGTAATTCGCACGTTCCGGAAAACAAGGATGACAGCTGAAGACGATGGGAAAAAAGAAATGGGTGAATATCATTAAGAAATTGATCCTGATAGGTAAAATTAATTGAAAAAATAAAATTGTTTTTAATAAAAATTTACATTTATTATTAAAGTAGTATATATTTAGTTATTTATTTATCTATCTATCTTTCATCTATCTATCTATCTATCTATATATATATATAAAATTGCGTGTCAGGTGTTTGTTTCCATATATAAGAAACATGGCACCTGATTTTACCAAATTTTATATATATTCAGTAAGGTCTGAAGAATCATTGGCATCGTACTTTACTAAATTGATAGGTTGGTACCCTTAACTTTTTTTTAAAATTTTGGATAAATTCTTTTGTTTTTATATTTTTTATAGGGTAAAAATACATACAACTAAATTTTAGTTTTTATCACCAACCCTATTTCTTTATATACATTTAGTAATTTAATCATTTTTCATCACCTTAAAATGTTGCGTATGCGTATGCAGTAGGTCTGAGAATCAAACTATATACAGTAGGGGTTGTTACCCTTAATTTTTTAAATTTTGGTCGAAATTTTTTCGTTTTCTGCGCATGTGGCATTAAAATATACATACAACCTAAATTTTTTGGTTTTCTTATCCACCAGCCCTATTTTTATAATAAGTAAGTTACTTTTTGTCTACCTTTAAAATTTATCTAGAAACTAAATGTTATATGGCAAAACAACGTTTGCCTTGATTAACTAGTATATATATAAGATTTGCGTGTCACGGTGTTTGTTTAAACTCTCTCACTCAAACAGCTTTACCAATTTTTACCAAATTTTATATGCAAATTCATTCAGTAGGTCTGAGAATCGGCTAACATCATTTCGCCCTAAGTGATGAAATTTCACCCATAACATTTTTTAAAGAACATGGACAAATTCTTTTTGTTTATTTTTATAATGTGGCATTAAAAATACATACATCCTAAATTTTATTTTTTATCACCAACCTATTTCTATTTTATAGCCGTTTAGTAATTTGAAAATCATTTTCATCGCTCGAAGAGAATTTTATCTGCATTAGGTAGATCTGAAGTTACTATCTATTATTCATACCCTAAGTAGGTTATTTCTTATACAAGATTTTAAAATTTTAGTAAAAATTTTTGCAGCAAATTTTATAATGGCGGTAAAAGCCTACTCTAAATATTTACTTTTATCACCAACACCTGTTTTTGCAGCCATTTTAGTACAATCATTTGGTGCGCTAAAAAAGTAGGTTGCTTGGAGAAAATAGTGCAAGGATTGTTGTTGAAAGGGTGGTATTCATATAGATTTCGAGGTTAATTTCAACACACCTCGTATCTTGTTCCTCGAGAGCCACCATCTTGAAATGGGTGTCAAGAAACAGTTTGACCATATCTCCTTTCAAACTCATTTTACGATAAGCATATCCTATATAATAAATTAAACTAAGAAAAGAAATTTTCCTATAATTTATGTCGTACTTTTCTTGTAAAATTAATATGGTTTGTACGGGCGCCTGAAGAGTCTATAAGCATTCGTTTTTGTCAAAGAGAAAACTCATTTTCAAGGTCGTCCTTGATACTATTTTTGCTTGCTTTATGATAACTTAATCCCTGCTCCCCTCGCTTGTTTGAAAGTTTCATGTGAGTTTACTTTTATTTATTATTTCTTCATTGAGTCATTATTTGATATTTATTTTCTGAATAGTCGTTGTTTTGCAGTTTTGATGCTGCCATGGTTGATAGCGTAAATTGTTTATTTGTGAACTTCATTGCAAGATAATTGAAGTGATTGGAGTGAAGAAAAGCGGAGACCTTTCGTAAGTCAAGGCATTAGAAAGGATATGAATTACTTGCAAGAGGGATTGAAGGATCATTTGGTAGTTTGGGATATGTCCAGAAACGATATAATAATGAGGAAACAAAATCATTGCGTTTAAAAGAGTATTTGTGCACGACTTTTCAACCTAACTGCGATCGATGCTCAACATTACTCATTTTAAAATCATTATTTTTGCGCTTTCTGAAATAACAGCCAAATTTGCAGCGAAACAAAATGAACGCATTTGGTGATCGAAATATTGTGTATAGCGTACATAATTATCGTGAAACACTATTTCAGAGAACGTCCTGAGCGCATGTAATGATGATTGGGGGTAGGCGATTGTTGAATGCCTCGGCGAAACTGGTATTCATAGTTGGTCGCAACCAGTACACGAATCATCACAATTCGTGCATGTTATCGGCGGCGAAAGTGCCAGTCTTCTTATTCCTTGAACGGCACTATCAGTAGCGCAAACATATAACATATTTACAAAACCAGAAAAGGAAAAATTTTGCAGCAAATTTTATATTCAACCAATGATCGTCAAAAACAGCGGCAGATCACCTTAATTCTTACATGCTTTTTTGTGGCTGTGGTAACATCTGCACTCTTTCATCAGGAAAATTAAAATTAATGTACTCGCAAAATCAACGCAGATTTAAAAAGGAAGTTATCAAGATATTCAATGAGGCTGGTACAGAGATCGCATTGCTTTAGCTGGCGAATTCTTCATCTTAAATTATACAGTTGTTGATGTATAGAAAGCAGCAAAATATGTCTTCAAGCATCTATGGGTATACCAACTTCACAAAATCAGCATACAAAATAAATTTAATATTGCATCCTTTACACCACCAACTGAAGTTGCAGTCCGACAACATTTGTTTCAGGAGAACTTTTAGCACCAAGTTAAATAGTGAGTATTAGGAATGAACTAAATGCAAGAACAGAAATGGGGATGGAAGAAAAACCGATAGGTAATTCCTGTTGTACCGCCCGAGGCCCAGCTCCCGAAACGTGGTATTAAAAACTAATATCTTACCAAATGCAAAGTGTCAGAAAGCCGGCTGCAGAAGGAACTGGAATGAAGTTCACTCCGTATTATCTGAACAAATTGCGATTTTTCTTGATAATTCGCAGAGTTCCATCACCCCAAGATAGTAGCGATAAGGAGGGAAGAAGCGATTACCGTTTGAGCACGCGGCATGATGAACTCAAGAACCGGGGTACGTTGGCGACAGTATTATCCACGGATAATTTGGAAAGAAATTTGCGCGCATGATATTTCGATCGGTCCTGAAGACAATTATCAGAACACTTGTGGTCAATCGCGAAGGCGTATCGGAGAACAATCCGTGAATTTTGCCCGGAATAGTGCGTGTGGATTAGGCCCTTGCGGGATACCGCCGGTAAAAATAAACGCCTGCGTACTCTGTGGTGTGGTGTGGAAATGAGTTTTGGCAAAATTAATGTTGAAGTAATTTTGCGGCGCCGGCCGACTAGTGTTACAAGAAAATGGTACTTTTCTCTAGTTTAATTTATTATATAGATATATATATATCGTAAAATGAGTCCGGAAAGGAGTATGGTCAAAAAACACTTTTTTTGGCACCATTTTCAAAGATGGTGGCTCAAGCAGACAAAGATACGAGGTGCGGCAGTTGCGAGTACGTAAAGGCACCTCGAAATCTATGAATACCAATTTTCAGCAATCCCGCATATTTTCCATAAAACTACCAAAATGACTGGGCTAT
The DNA here is from genome assembly GCF_025399875.1 of Dalotia coriaria. Classification (NCBI taxonomy): domain Eukaryota; kingdom Metazoa; phylum Arthropoda; class Insecta; order Coleoptera; family Staphylinidae; genus Dalotia; species Dalotia coriaria. Next base: position 102,183 of record NW_027045499.1, read on the forward strand.
TTTGGTAATTTCGTTTTCATCCCGCTCGAAGGAATAGGGCAGAGGTGGTGTAATATTTCAACCACACAATAGGAACTACTCTCTCCTCCCTGCACGGTTATCACGGCCATCATTGCAGGCATGGTGTATGTGTATCAGGAGGTAGTCACGATTTACAATTATCATATTTAGCGCTATCTCAATACTTAACATATTAACTATTAATTATTACTATTTTATTCATAACTAGCGGACCCAACAGACTTCGTTCTATTTAAGAATTTGGATGTGGCGGCAGATTTTTGTTCCTCTCTATAGTCAGTTACAAAATTCTCCTGAACGAGAACGGTCACCCCCGTTGACGGGGCGGCGCTTCCACGAACTTTCACTTGCCTTTCAAGAATAAAATTGTAGTGGGACGCACTTTAAAACACCCCGGAATTGTCGGGGTTTAATCGATTGAAAAAAGAAAAATTCAGCTTTACCGTTTTTCCGGTAATTATTCAATTTGTCGCCGTAAAGAAACCACCCTTAGACTTTAACAAACATATTAAGAAAAATTAGCGCTGGTCTGGGTGTTGGTGATGATTTACCAACATTTTGCGATTCATTTTATGTTTTGATTTTCAGTATTAATTTTAAATTATTACGGCACGATTAGTTCAGTTAATCAAGTTTTACATGCCCACTTGCCGCAATATGTATGTTACTGATTTTGTCTACACTAAGGCTATCTAAAACTTGAAATATTTTTATATGGCAAACAACGTTTGCCGGGTTAACTAATAGTTTATTTATAAAGTGAAAAATATACTTCGTCCAACTTTAACTATCGCCTTAAGCTGCCATTTGCTTAAGGGTTTATCATTTCATTTTACGATAATTATAGAGGTTCGTTCGTTGCGTAGATCACATTAATTTGCTTACCGCCAAACGCGTTTCGTTGCACAGTTTTGGTTGGTTTATTTCTAAGCATGATTACTGCGGAACCAACTTTCAATTGGATAGTTGGTAACTTCATTCATTTGTTACACGGTGAATAGATTTGGATGAATGCAGTGTACCAGTGATCTCATTCTGAATTATGTAGTTTAAGTCATCTACATCTAGATTCTTTGCTGCCAAAATTGATCGCTCACTCAACCATTCATTGTTTTTGTGGTTAGTAAAATGATACCTGATGAGTTCGTGTTTCGATGAGACAAAGTTACAGAAATTCGGAGGAAATGAAATCAATCCGCTCGCAATCAGCTCGATTCGTCGACAGGTACTCGACCCATTACCCATAGTCAGCAATTGCTCAGAGAAATCTTCTCCAGATGTATCGTTCAGCAATGCAACTCTCATGTTTATTCTCAGCTCAAGCTTCTTCATATATCGCAATAGATTTGATGATTTGAGACAAGCGTGTTTATTTCGTCGGCAACAGTTGATCTTGGAATTACTGGCAGTATTTGGCGGAAACAGTTAAATCATTGCACCTCCAAAACATCTTGAGTCATTGCGTAGACCTTTTGTTCGGTTAAGTGCTTCCAATGCATGTTTATGCGCCATTGTGCATTCATCTCAGATGATAATTTTTGATGTTGATAAAACTTTGGCCATTACGGAGTGTTTTGCAATATTACATGTTGGTTCTTCAATAGTTTGAAAATTTTTTAACGGCAATTTTAATGCTGAGTGAGCTGTACGGCATCCTTCCATCAATGTGGCTGCTATTCCATAAGATGCAACTGCAACCGCAATGTTGGATCTCGCACGAACAGTGGCTAAAACTATTGACATGAGGAAGGTCTTGCCAGTTCCACCTGGTACCAAATTTATTATTGTGGTTATGTGTTGATCGCAAGTGAGATCGATACTGAAAAATATAATCATGCCACAACCGTCAACACTTTCTAGAGACGCACACTTGATCACGACTGTCGTCGCTCAGTTGTTTCGCGCACGCTCGGATCCTCACAACAACAACCGTAGGAACGGACGCTATGCTGGCTGTCGCTTCAACAATTATCGTCTTAAGTACGGAAATATTTTTCTTTTTAAAACAATATTTAAAGGTGTCTTATTTTTGACATTTGTGGTCATTAATAACTGGGGGAAGCGTAGATATACTTGCTTAATCATCTCGGGATTGAAACTTAGGACCGCCAAATGCAAGCAATTCATTCCATCGCTGAAGCGACTTGGCTCTAACAGGTCTGCGGCATTTTGCATATATTCGTTAAATTTGTCTACCTGTCCATTTATCCTAAAATGACGAAAGTCATCAGTGGTCCTTATTTGTTGTTTTTTTTTAAATATTTTTTGACAATAGTCTTAAATTGGTTTCAACTATAAAAAAATTCTGGTAATATTCACAGCAGCCACATTTCTAAATGGAAATAACATTGGTAAAATTCTTCGGTATCTATTGAATTTTGTAACTCTTCAAAAGACCAATTTTTTTAGTATGAGTTTGACATATTTCTGCAGGAAATTTAACGCTCTACGAAAAGTTTTTTATGATCGTTTGCTAACTCTATTAATTGAAACATTATTCAAGGACAAAACTGAAGTTATAATCAATTTCACGACTTTCTTTTATTGGCCATAGAGAGCAACAATTTCGATATGATCCAGAAACATCAGAATTTAAATTGAAAAGAAATTAAACTAATGCGAGTCAAAACAAGAATGAAAATGAATAAATTAGTTGACAACATATGCTCACAACTTTTTTTTGGAGCCGCCATAATTTTGCTATTAAAAACCAAAATTCGGCAGGATTGTTTTTTTTTTATTTATTTGGACTATGTTTTGGATTACCATAGAAAATAATTCGAAAATAACCAAAATGAGAACCTTAATACCTTATGGGTTAAAATGGATTTTAATTGGTTTGCGATATTATATTACGGTTGGGCAGTCAATTTTTGGTCAAACATGTCAAACATGTCTATAACAAACCATATGCACTCTTTGAAAACGTGCGACTTATCAGGAAACTGAAATGGTGTAAATCACTGTTTGTGCCCAGATGTTAATTAAGTGCTCATTGGACTTAGCAGTACCCTAAAATGCTTTGCGCCAATTTACTAGAAAAAATGCATTAGACATGTTCACTCATTTCTAGGTAGACAGTAATACACTGCTCATTATTGGGCCACGCCTTTGTTATCTCCAAAAATATGACTCACGCAAATTAATAATTTTATTGACCACGGTCTTAAACATTTGTGAATGTTTTGAAGAATTATTGATAGCCTAAAATATAAGAATTTTCAAACTGTCCAAAAAAATTAATATCTCATACGAGTATAGTAGGTTACCTGTTTTATTAAAACATAAAATTCCTCCACACGATTCCCCTTGGCGGCAACATCTTCTAAAGGTGTTTTGCCATTATGATCCTTTGTATGTAACAATACTGAAAGGCATTGATACACTTGTTTAACCATTTCGGGGTTGTTACTTTTGACAGCAAAACACAAGCAATTCAAATCATATTTGAAAAAACTTGGTTCCAACATATATGATGCATTTTTTATATAATCTTTTAATTTATCTACTGTCCACTTTATATAATCTTCCATAATTCTATATAAATATTTTATTCTTGTTGTTATTAAGTTTTGCCAAGTTGAACTCAATTTCTTGGTCCACTGTTAACACTGGTCTATTACATGTATTTTTGAATTTGAAGTTCTTTCCAATGCTGATAAGATATTTCGTCATTTTTTTTGCTTCACATATGTTCGCTATATGATACAATGAAGCAATCATACTATTGATAGGTATATGCTTGTGCAGGTCTTCAAATTCGATGTAATTAATGATATCCAATACAATTTTTATTAATTGGCCACACAATCCCAATAAATGATTATTATCATTGGGTTGCAATTGTTTTCTGTTGATCCCTAGCAATTCACAAAAATACAATTCGGTAATGCGTTTTGCTATTTTAAAATTGTTTTGATCTACAACTTGAAATAGTAAATTATAGTCTGTCTTTAATTGTTTAATATAGTTTGGATTTTTATTCTGAATAAATTCTAATAACACTAGATAATCATTCTGGTTTTCTGCCGCACATTGAAATGCATTCTTCTTATTGAAATCTTGCCAGTTCACCCATTCTGAGCTAATAGTTTCTGAGTAGTCTCTAAATACGAGCACGTCACCTTCAGTAGTAATATCAAACATTTTCTTTTCTTTGTTAAAATTTGTTATTTGACAATAGTCAATATTCTCCATCACATCAATTGCGGGCATTTTTGTTATCTTTTCGATCTTATCTCTGCTCTCAACTTGCAGTTCTTTAATCAGCATTATAGCTGTGTGTCTGGCTGCCGTTTTTATATCCACGTCCATTAATTCCACAATTGGATCTCCATGTGCAAGATGGTTTCTGAGTTGTCGGCCAGTTAGTGTCGAATAATTTTCCGTGAACCATTTAAAATTTCCATTCAATCTGGGTTGTTTTTCAGCTAAAATTCAATATAATCTTGGTTTTTATTATGATTGAGAGTATTTTCTAATTGTTTTAAGCAATCAGTATTTGACAATTGTGGTGCATTTGCAATTTCTTGCTTTATAGCATTAATTTGGCCGTTTTTGGAAAAAAGAATTAAAGGTTGGATAGCATTATACATTCAAGCCATTTAGAATGCAATTGTTTCCCGTCGCCACTTGCCTTGGGCATATTTATTATGAATATTGTCATTATAGCCCTAAAATTATTTTTCTTTTTTGTGGTGCACTCTTCTACATGGTTTATGGTATCTTGAGTACAGTCTGGTATTGCTGTTAAGTGAGATAAAGTGTTTCTTAGCTCAGCCAAGTCTCTAAGTTCGTTTGAATATTGCGATCTCAAACCTTTATTTAGACGAGAAGTAATACTTGGAGTTAAGTCTGTACTTTTAAAGCATTCACCAACCACTTGCAATATTCGTATATTTCCTCAGAAAACTTATTTTGTCAGATGAGAAGAACTTCTCCTTTCTTTTCAAATCGTAAGTAGGTCTTGTAATATCATAAGTATCTTCAAAATCATATTTATATATTTTGTATATTCTTATCTTGCACCATTTTTGTAGAATTGATATTCTCTAGGCGAGTTTTGAATAATTTAATATAATCAATGAAGTTATCATATGTCATTAAATAATTGATATGAGTCAATTTTTAATATATTGTACTAAATAATATAAGATATTATTATGATCCACGGCAGCATTTTAAATTCACGACGATACAAGTATTTTACATCATTAACTATAAATATTACTTGATTGATATGATATAATAATATTTCATTAGTTGGATCTTGACAGTTTAAAATTGCGTCCAAATGTCTCATCATATATTTAAATATATTTGTTTTATAGCCACCTATTTGCAGTTGCTTTCCAATACCAGGAGAATAAAACCGCAATGTAAGCAAAGACTTACCAATGAACTCGCTGATGTTATAAGTAATTGGAATATTTTGCCCCAATAAATATTTCCCACTCAGCGAAAGATATTCATCTTTTATTTCGTTTGACTATGGTTTTAATATTTTTAAGACCCCCTTCTGGTTTCCCGACGAATAGCCTCAATTAACCCCGAAACAACTCTCATCCGGGTGTTTAAAGTCTAAATTCTGTTGACATTCTAAGGACCGATCTCTCGTGGCAATAGGTAATTCATGTCTGATAAAACTAAAATATCAACTTTTAAAATTACATATATCTATTATAAAATAATTTTTCTCTTACCTCATTTTAACGGTGATATTTGAATGTTTGAAAGTTACCACACAACTGCTACCACTTTTTAAACGCCTGTTCGGCAATTTATCACTGCCGTCTGTCTCTACATCAATTTTACTAAAGTGTGTTGTGTGTTCTTATCGGTATTTACAGAACATATCTATATGATGTGTATTCAACCATCTATAAATTCTTTGTATGTACTTTGTATGACATCACTATGAATATAATGAGTATATATAGGTACTTATAATTTTCTTACCTTCTAAATTCTTTTGTTTTTTCGAAACTAAAATTAGCCAAATCAGTTTTCGAGTTTTAGTGAGATCACGAAGTATAGATACACGAGACAAACACAGAGACGATATTGGGCGAACCAAACTTTCATGTCAAATTGAGGTACATTTTATGACAACGATCTCTTGGAGACAGTGGACAATTCGTAGTCGCTATTTCGGCACCATAAATCTATATGTGACCCAACACGTACAACGGAGTATCATACGCTTGACCATATGCGCAGATCAGTAAGGACAATCCGGCCGAGAACAGAACGGGATGGTATCTTCGTAATGATGGCTTGCTCCAAAGAAGTTGCTCACGAATAAATTATCTACGAGATTTACCGTAATTGACAATCAGCTGGAGCTAAATTGCCTATTGGATTGTTTCAACAACCAAAAATATATCTGAGCACATCCTGCTCATTAATTAGCTTCTCCGGAGCAATTTTTTCTTCTCTGTATTGATTATTTTATATAAAACAAGCATGTGACGGCGACTTCGTCTACGTAGGATTAGAATCTCAAGTAGCTTACTCGTATATTAACTTGGCGTAGATATTATGATATTCCCCCCATCTCGTAGGACAGTGTCTAACTAATTAAGAACCACAGGTTACCCAAGTTGGGACCGAACAGACACCAGATTTTAACAGGAAAACGTATATCTTTTTTTTTTGTGACCTCCTAGAAAGAAGCATGGACGAGCACAAATCTTCAAAATGATCAGTGTATAAAAGTACGCACTTTGGTTTTATACAAAATATACTTGTATTTAGTTCTAAATCTAAAATTTACCTATTGTGTCCAATTGCCGTTTGAAAGCACATGGTCAATTTAGGAAACCGCGTGGTCCAATTTAGAAACCAGTTTTCTTAATTTGGACCAAAAAGCAATTTTTAAATTGAAATTTGGGGGTGTAAAATATAGAAGTTTTACTTAAGTAAAAATATTCATTTTGTTGGTAAGCCTTGTGAGTTACTTTTCCCGCTACTTAATTTTTATTGACGGATTTTATATGAAACCCTAAACCAAAAGAAAGTACTGAAATATGGGCAAAATATGGCTGCACTTACACTTTGTAATATTCTAGCGGACTCAACAGACTTTGTTCTGTCAAAAAAGTTTGGAATGTGTTATTTTTTTGTTCCTGCCTATTTTATAGTCGGCGCAAAAAATTCTCCTGAACAGAACTGTCACCCTAGTGATAGGGCGATGTGTGGGGTTCAGCTCGGGTGACCAAAGTATCTTCGTTTCCATGCACTTTAGCCACCCACTAAAATACTCCGAAATGTGTCACATGCAATACTTCTTAGTGATCACAGATAACACGAAGTATAGATACACAGGAGACCGAACGTCATGTTAAATTAATGGTCAAAATCTAGGGAACAGAACATTCGTCAATAGAGCGCGCCACTATGCGCCGGAAAAAAATCAAAATGAAACAAGAGATAATCTGAAAAGCTAAAAAAATCAGATATTACCGCACCATTTTATTCAAAAATTATAAAAAAAGATGAATGCGAAGAAAAGGTTTATAAATAAATTAAGTAAATAAATACAAATTGCTATAATTTTTTATTAATATAATTTAGAAAGCTTCCGACATTTTTTAGTTTGAACTGTCCTCTCGGTCGCACTTTTGTTGAAACATTTGGCTAGAAAATGTCCTCGCATTATTAAAAAATTATTAATTATTTTTTTGGTTAAATCTTTTTTGTGGTCTTCACAGCCAACAAAAATTGTGATTTTCCCTTTTAAAACGTCGTCCAGTATTTCAAACATGGTATCAATTTTGACTGTTTTTGTGCCTACCACCATTAGCACAATTTCTTCCAATCTTGAAATTAAATGAAACAACGATTCACTTGGATAAATTAACGCCCCTTTGTCCATATATGTTATATATTTGTCACGAGCTTTCACTGTTGTTGTGTGCATAGTTTTCGTACAATCGAAGCATTTGGAAAATCTACCTATTTTACGGGCTATATATATTTATATCCCGCAATATAGGAAATGACATAGTTGCTAGTTTGAGCAATGTCATAATCATGGTCCACCGAGCTTAATACTACTTCATTGTCATTGTCATCACTGGAATTTCCTTCTGTATTGCTAAGATTTCCAGATGCATTTTCAATGATTGAATAAGTTTTTTTGCTCCAGTTGTCCTTATTTGCATTACTTGCTTCAAACAATTCCCTAGTCTGCATTAAGGAACATAACAACTCTCCTGCAGTCACATTGGATCCTTTTGGAGGTGTTGCCAATGAAAAGGAGCAGAGCAATCGGAACATTTGTGAAAATAAAATAGGGTCAGGATGATCATTGGACCCACACGCACTTCTTAGCAATACCAAAAAGTTTTTAAAATTATATAATTGCGTTATTAAATGATTAGAATTAATTACAATTATATTGAAGAAGACAAATTTTCTTAAGAGTTACTTTTAAACTTATTAGTGAAACAGTAACGAAAAATTCACAACAACCTCACTTCAAGCATATCTTGTGTTAATCGAGAGGTCATTAGATAATCGTAATTACATTCGTAATGTAAAAAATCTATTAATTCTTACGTAGATCCAAGGGAAATTTTTAGTCCAGTCAGGGTACTTGTTGTTATTGACAAATAGAAGCTTTTCAGCTTCTCTACGTCGATTGACTCACCATCTTTTTTCCTTCGTTTAGCTTCTTCTATTTTTCCCAATTCCTTACGAAAGTATCGAAGTCAACAAATAGCCTATCAAAAAGTAAGAAGTTATGGCGAGTTATTAATAATAAATTTCAAATAATCCAACAAAATCGTTTGAAGAATATTTAGGGTGTACCTTTCTCGAAACATTAACATCAACAGGTCTTAAAGCATCAGCGGGAGCTTTAATTAATTTGTTTAATTTCTCGATAAAAGTTATGGTACTGTCAGTCATGTAATTCACTTGAATTGGTTTCATCTTTCAATATCTTCATTGCATTTGAGGCAGACTCAGAGAATAGCTTTAAGAAATTGATTATTGATATTGAGTTATCAAGGTTTATTTTAAGTACTTTATTGTAAATCATAGATTCACATACAGTACTTCATATACATTCATGCACATACTTCTGTAGCTAATGGAACATTCATCTTTTGGTAGCCCTCGGGTTTAAGATGGTGAGGAGTCAATTTATATGCCATTTTTAGATTAGCTTTTAAATAATTTTCATGTTGTAACAGAGCGCGGAGTTTGTAAGAATTAATATAAAAATTACTTCAGTTTATCGATATTACAATATTGCCCAGAATGCAGGTTGTTCCATAATTTTGTTCCTAAATTTTTTTAATAAATGTGGAAAATCAGAAAAAAACCAGAGACGCCGAGAAAAATTGTACGGATGTTCACAATTATAATTTCTATCCCGTATGCCAAGCAATTTCCATAGACCGCGATTCCATTGGGCTGCATCTGATACAATTCCGTCAACATAAAAACCAGCTTTTTCAAGTTGAATTGTACATTCTAATAGCAATTTTTGAAAAATTTTGCTGGTCACTGAATCTTTGCTTAAAAATAGACCCACAACTTGCACCCACTTTCCCTGAAAGGGTTGAAACATAAAACCAACGCATGGTCAGCTCTAGTGTGTCTCAAGTGGTCAGGCGTATATTCCCCAAGGTCTACAAAACCTTCCAGTAGCAATGTTTTTCGGTTTAATGCAATTATGCAATGACTTCGCTAAGGGCTATTTCGTCAACTGACAACGTACCTATAAAATATATTTTTTATGTATAATTAACATAATATCAATATTGTTTTTGTTAACAAATGAGCCGTAAGAATTGTATATTAAAGTGCCCCTTTTTTGATAGATTTCCATACGTGAACCTTTGAATTTCAGGGTATCAGAAATCGCCTTCGGAAATCCAAAGGCGCTATCAAGTTTTTGAATGTATCTCATTAAAGTGTCTTTACATGGTAAAGGTAGAATATTTTTTTTCCGAACGTGTTCATATAGTGAACTACTTTTAATTATCATTAAAAGGCATTCATATATCCATTCAACGGAATATCGACGTTGCTTAGGACTCTTCACTCTTGCAGCCATTAAACAATTTTTAACAGTTTCTTGCTATAAAACGGGTAAATCTGAAATGTTCTCAACTAAAACTTCTTCTTTAATTTCAGCAAATTTATTTCTTAACTGTAATAATTGCCATTTTAAATACTTATTCTAAAAAGGAAACATTCAAAAATGTTGAGAAAATAAATACAAACTATTTGAAACGATCACGCCAACGTCCAACGTTGAAGATAAAAATATTAATCATATTCATAAAAAATAAATTATCAAAATTTCTCATTTTTAGAAATTGTCGTACATAAAGTTTAAAACTTCAAGCAAATACATAAATACAACTTTACGCGGTTTCAATTTCACAGTGCTCATTAGCAATTAATATTTTTTAATTGTGTAATGCAATTTAAAATTTTAATAAAAACAAAACTTTGCCGTTTGAACAACTCGATTGAGCTTTCTACGTTTATAACTATGTTTAAAATTCATCCATCGAACTTCTTCATTTGTTATCAGTGTTTTACGTTTTTGGATCAAATGTCTCAATTTTCGACAAGTGATACATCTGTACTCCATAACTCTTCGTTTATACCTTTCCTCCGGCAATAATATACCCGCACGGGTGACTGAACATCTATAAAATTTGGTAGTGATAATGATTTCCTTTCTTATTATAAATTAATGTGTCTCTAAATTCCGGAGTTTGTAAGAATTAATACAAAAATTACTTCAGTTTATCGATATTACAATATTACCCAGAATGCAGGCTGTTCCATAATTTTGTTCCTAAATTTTTTAATAAATGTGGAAAATCAGAAAAAACCAGAGACGCCGAGAAAAATTGTACGGATGTTCACAATTATAATTTCTATCCCGTATGCCAAGCAATTTCCATAGACCGCGATTCCATTGGGCTGCATCTGATACAATTCCGTCAACATAAAACCAGCTTTTTCAAGTTGAATTGTACATTCTAATAGCAATTTTTGAAGAATTTTGCTGGTCACTGAATCTTTGCTTAAAAATAGACCCACAACTTGCACCCACTTTCCTGAAAGGGTTGAAACATAAAACCAACGCATGGTCAGCTCTAGTGTGTCTCAAGTGGTCAGGCGTATATTCCCCAAGGTCTACAAAACCTTCCAGTAGCAATGTTTTTCGGTTTAATGCAATTATGCAATGACTTCGCTAAGGGCTATTTCGTCAACTGACAACGTACCTATAAAATATATTTTTTATGTATAATTAACATAATATCAATATTGTTTTGTTAACAAATGAGCCGTAAGAATTGTATATTAAAGTGCCCCTTTTGATAGATTTCCATACGTGAACCTTTGAATTTCAGGGTATCAGAAATCGCCTTCGGAAATCCAAAGGCGCTATCAAGTTTTTGAATGTATCTCATTAAAGTGTCTTTACATGGTAAAGGTAGAATATTTTTTTTCCGAACGTGTTCATATAGTGAACTACTTTTAATTATCATTAAAAGGCATTCATATATCCATTCAACGGAATATCGACGTTGCTTAGGACTCTTCACTCTTGCAGCCATTAAACAATTTTTAACAGTTTCTTGCTATAAAACGGGTAAATCTGAAATGTTCTCAACTAAAACTTCTTCTTTAATTTCAGCAAATTTATTTCTTAACTGTAATAATTGCCATTTTAAATACTTATTCTAAAAAGGAAACATTCAAAAATGTTGAGAAAATAAATACAAACTATTTGAAACGATCACGCCAACGTCCAACGTTGAAGATAAAAATATTAATCATATTCATAAAAAAGAAATTATCAAAATTTCTCATTTTTAGAAATTGTCGTACATAAAGTTTAAAACTTCAAGCAAATACATAAATACAACTTTACGCGGTTTCAATTTCACAGTGCTCATTAGCAATTAATATTTTTTAATTGTGTAATGCAATTTAAAATTTTAATAAAAACAAAACTTTGCCGTTTGAACAACTCGATTGAGCTTTCTACGTTTATAACTATGTTTAAAATTCATCCATCGAACTTCTTCATTTGTTATCAGTGTTTTACGTTTTTGGATCAAATGTCTCAATTTTCGACAAGTGATACATCTGTACTCCATAACTCTTCGTTTATACCTTTCCTCCGGCAATAATATACCCGCACGGGTGACTGAACATCTATAAAATTTGGTAGTGATAATGATTTCCTTTCTTATTATAAATTAATGTGTCTCTAAATTCATGAATACTTTTTGTCATCGTATCCAGTTCCACTGCAGAAAAAGCAATTTTCTAAGGCGTCTAATAATTGCCAAATACAAGCCATTGAAGAAATATTTACATCCATATCAATAACGATATTAGTTTTCGCATTAATTAATAATCTATAGGGGAGAGTAGGGTAATGGGAGTCAGCGGGTAATGGGAGTCACCCACATAACCACGAAACAATAGTTGCGAGTAACGCGTAAACGGCGTCCCTACCTCCGTTCTAGCCCCCCAGTGCTACCCCCGGAAAAGAGATGTCTATTGTGCAACGATTTAAAAAAAAACAATGAAATGTGGTTCAGATGCACCTCATGTGGGCTATGGGCTCATGTGGAATGCACTGGGTGGGACTTAGCGGAATATTATGTCTGCGATATCTGCTAGATTTCGTTTGATTCCGATTGTCCCCAGGGTGACCACCATTACCCGCATGTCGGTGTAATGGGAGTCAAACCTGTTTTTTTTTAAACTTTAATAATATCCAAAATTGATTGTTAAAGTGGCTGAAAATTATATCAAATAATAGTTTTTTAAGTAAACAATGCTTATAGGCGGTTGCAATAATTATTTTGTTTATAATTGAAATTATATTTGAGTTTTTCCTTAAGTGACCCCCATTACCCTCTTTTACCCTAACAGAAAAAATATTACTACTAGAAGAATACTTAAGTAATTAAATTAATTCCAATGATTTCTATTCAAGCTTCTTACCATTACTTTTAAATTTGCATCAATTTTAATATGACAAACTAATTCCAATTTTGAACTTATATATAGCAACGAAATTAAAGAATTTATTATGACTGTCCAACACAAATTCTTTCGCAGTGGCTGAGTTTCTAACATATTTAGGATTGAATGAAAAGAAAATTCTTCAGTCCAATAAATTGACCAGTAAATTGTCATCTTTAATAACAGTGTGGCGAAACATGTCGCAGAGTGGAAAGTTTTGTGAAACCCTTAAAGTTTTATCCTTTCTTTCGACGATTATAATGTTTCATCATGTAAGTGCCCCAACACTTTAGGTCAGTTTAAACAGAAAATTCTACATTTATTTAATCGTAATTGCAGAAGATCACATAATTTCATTACATATGCAGGAATGTTGTTACAAATAAATGTATAAATGGACTTGGCAATTAGTTATTAATAATAAATTGACCCGAATCAGTAAAACACATTAACAAAGGAAAAAAAACTAATTCAAGCAAAATCGCAACCCAACTCACGCACACCCGGCGTATAATGGTGCGATTCTGTGTTCACCACGCAACGAACGTACGTACGGAAGCGAGTTAGAAGACTAAAGGCGATTTGTACTCTGGTTCTGGTCGGTACGTCTTGGCCGTACACAGTGCTAAAGGACCCCAGCGCTACCGCAGATGCAAACCCGAAATTTCTTTGGCAGGAGCTCCAAACCCTGTTACTAATGCCGTTCATGCATGACGCTTTCGCGGATAAGGCGTCATGCGTGGCAAACTTTCCGTGACCGTTTGAAAAGTTCTGTTTCCAACTCTGAGCGGGAGCAGTCTGTTGAGGTGCCCACCTTATTTTCGTCTACAAGCTGTCTGATCCGGGTCTTAATAGATTTGCGTAGAGCGTTGAGCGAGCGCAGGGGGTGATATGGCTAGGCCGGATCGTTCTGGTCTTGACGGTGATGATAAAGTTTAGCACGGCGGTGAGTCTGCCAGTGGCGAAGTCAATGTCATCCATAGTCGAGGTTTTGCTGCTTGCAGTGTTCTGCAAAGACGTGGAGGAATGTGCCGATAAGTTGAACGCCGACTGATTTGACCGAGTCAATGATAGAACCAATTTGCACACCTGCAATCGCGGGACCTGGCCTGTCTCGATAGACTATTGCGTAATTTTTGAGAAGAACAAATAGTTGGCTGATATGGGTAGTAAAAAAACGAAAAGTAGAAGCCCTTTCTTTAACTATCCGGTATTGTCTAGTGGCTAGGATATCTGGCTCTCACCCAGAAGGCCCGGGTTCGATTCCCGGTACCGGAAAAGTTTTTTACGTTTAAACAGGTATTGGTTTTATACCGAACTGCACGAAATCATGTCACAAGAAGGATTCTTGTCGCCACTTCTCGATTCTGACTAACAGGAGCTCAAGCAATCAAGAATTGAATTATCAATAGTGATGTGGTTTAACCCTTCAGACTATACGTCTCCAGTACCATAGTCATTAATATCGTGATGAGAGAAAATCTCACGCCTATTGCGCAAGCGCCAAGCGCGAAATTTCAAACCTACTAAAATAGTTGTAGGTTACCTGCAAATTTATTATAAAAATTTGTTAGTAAATGTATAAATCGTATTTAAATAATACTATTATTTATAATTTATGATTCATAAATAATCACACTCAAATTACATTTTTAGGTTACATGGATGTTTACATCAGAAAAACACATTGATACATAATGTTTTAAATTTACTTACTTTTTATACGCACTCAATAAATAATAACACTTAGTATATATCACAATTTCAACAATAATTTTTAAGTAATTATTACATTTTCTTATTATTTAAATACTGGTAGTATACTTATAAAGACGAATTTTAGAATATTATCTATTTATATATCTATATATATTCCAAATGGCGGGTGGAAACTACGGAGACAGCCGAAATAAAACGAAGCCATCCGAATAGCGGATTTTTTTGTGCCTAACTTTACTTACGCGATGAGAAAACTCTCACAGACGATAAATAAATCATTTTTTCCTTAATTTTTAAGTTAAAAAATTATTTTTCAGTATTTTGTAAAAATTAAATTTTAGGTAAAAATTTTCAAGGGGTCATTATTTGAAATTGTTTTAAGAGAGGTGTGAGAGATTCTCTCTACACGATAGTTCTTTAACAAGGACGGCCAAGGCCAGTAAAGTAATTTAGTCACGGGTATTATTATTGTTTCAAAACACAACCGAGAATATTTCAGTTTGTAATCTGAGTGAACCACATTATTTTTGCATTACTTTCTTTTAAATAAACAATTTCTTGTATTATTTCAGTTGTTTAATTTTCATAATTGCATGATTTCTTCTTTCATTGATAATTAATTACATATTCAGCTAAATGCACCGCAGATATTAAGTTATTGTTAATTGGTTCTTCTTCCTGACGTTGCTGTTGCCGTTCATAGTGCAGGACTTTTTTCTTCATATATAGGTACTTTGTTTATTCATTTTTTGAATCCGATTCAGGAAACTGCGTAACAACGTTTAGCTACGTGACGCTTACGCTTTTTTTCTCTACTTCCACTCTTAGATGTTTACTCGCACATGATATTTTATATAGTGTTGAGATGCACCGTATGCGAATGCGCAGGCGCAAGCTCCACTATGTGGCCGTCCGTGTTTAAACTACCACTTTTTGTGTTTCGAAACCGTAGAAAATGGCGCTATAAAGATGGAAGTAGAAAATTAGTATATTAGGTATCGAGTGGCTAACCGAGATTTTTTCACGCTTTATATTAGCTTCACATGTATGTTGGTTTGCTCGTTTTCTTGCTAGCACACTTCACCAATTTCGATGAATAGGCAGACTGAGACAGCTGAGTTTTCTTTTGTCAATTGATAAACGAAACAAATTCCGTAGCTTTCTTTGGTTCCTTTTTGTTTGATTGTTTCATTTCGTGTTTTGTGAAAAGTGTTACCTATTGTCATTAATTATTGCATGTGATACAATTCGGGGTTTTTAGTGGGTCCCACTAATATAATTAGTTCCTGAAAGGGTGATCAAAGTTCGTGGAAACGAAGATACTCACCGGGGTGACGGTTCAGTTCAGAAGAATTTTTTGTACCGACTATAAAATAGATAGGAACTAAAAAATGCCACATTCCAAATCTTTTTGACAGAACGAAATCTGTTGGGCCTGCTAGTTAAAAATAAAAATACAGGACATGGTAGCTAAATTCAGAACTACCCCACTGCCAAACGACAAAACACCATCTGAACAATTCTTATACAGACAGATGCGGAATCAGCTGCATGTTTTAAAATCACAAAAGTGAAGAATCAGTAGCAGCGGCACCCGCTAGACAATTAAGCGTGTGAGACAGAGTGCTTGTTACTGTTTGGCAGTAACAAAATATAGTTTGGCAAGCTCCACTACTTAATTCAGATTGATTGCGGGTATACATAATACAATGCCAACAGCATCAAGAAGTTCAACGGCCAGGACCAAGATGACCGTACACGAACCGTGTTGAAGTTATGTTTAACGAAGTTGAATTTGATGTTTCTAAGTTCTTCCTGGTAGTAGGCGCTGGCATGTTAATTTTTGAATATTGTTTTTCCATGGCAACCACAATAACCTCACACGGATAAATAGTTGTATCATTAACAATTTGCACTCAGTCATGTTGCAATAAATCGGTATTTTTTTAACTTGAGCGTATTTTTTCTTGAATAGAAAAACCTCAACAAACCGGACGTGCAGACAGCCCGAGAGGCATCAACGCGGGAGATCAGGTTCAGATATCTATACCGCATTAGACTGGCCCACCAGAAGAACGAGCACCCGAAGTAACTCCACTTCCACCTGCTCTAGCAATCCAACCAGAAGCGCTGGTCGGCCATCAACGTTCTACCCAGTGTTAGGCAGCGTGGTCCATCTACGTTTTTGTCCGTTTACAGCGTATATAATTGTGCGATTACAGCGTATATAATTATGGGATTACAGCGTATATAATTAGCGTAGGTGACTGTCGTGTATGAGCGAGGCTGGCTATCATATATAGCATTTGTTTCTTGATTCCCGGCTTTGCGATTCGGGAATAAATATAAGAGCCCCCGCAGACCACAAACTGTAGTACAGTATTGTCCAGAAATATTATAATTGCTCTGATACAACGGAGGAGAAAAATCAAGAAGAGAGTCCGAGAGTATTGGGTGCATCCCATCCACAGTGATAGATTATTAAATGGAAAATTTTACACGATGCATTCAAAAGTACTAGATTACCCGAAAAAATTTTTTCACATTTTTTCGGATGACCATAACTAGCGCCAAAACTCGGAGCGAACTAATCATTGGTCGAGTCGGCCGACTAAACAATCGGTCGGTGTGCGCGCTTGCGAGGAGCTCCATACTGATATCGCAGTCGGCCGATAGTTTGCCGATAGTCTAGTTTGAACGCAGTTGAGTAGCCTATCAAACTTATTTATCGGCCGATACAAAATCGTTGTAGTATGCGGACTTGCATACATCTTCATACTGATTATAAGCCCGACAAAACTATGGCCGATAAAAAGTTTGTGGTCTGCGGGCGCTCTAAGGGTTGTCAGTTGTTACCTACAACCTGTTGTATTGACTGTGCGTTCGGCTTTTGCCAGCTATTGGCAGTTTTCGACGTTTTAATATTCTTTATTTCAGCATGTCGAAGAAGTTTATTATAATAAAAAAAACATGAAAAGTATTTTATTTTAATACAATTTTTTATATTATTGTAATGTATGGTTTTATAAGATAATGGAACAAAAAATCTTGGTGCGATCAAGAATATTGCAAAACTGTAATTAAATTTCAGAACCCAGAAAAACTAAAATTGTGTTGAAGCGCGCCGACTGCAAGCGTAGCGTCCGGTCCGACGGCTGACGTCGAGAAGATCAAGAGTGCGAGGATAGTCGCGATCAAGAGTGCATCGGACATATAAATGTTAACTATCTTACTTGCTTGTACGTTAAACGCATCGTCTAATAAACCACTCCATAACAACAAATTGCAACTACACTTGACAAAAGATTAAAACAAAAAGAGGAACATGAATAACAAAAAATTAAAAAACACAAAGTAGATGGAGAAGGATAATTTTTTGATAGTTTTAGAAAAGTGCTAATAAATTAGTACAAATGTTTATAAATTAAAAGCAACAAGCATGGGTCAAGCCCCAGAAAGAAAAGGTGATGGAAAACTATGAAAAGAAATTATGGGGTATCATATTAGTAGGAAGGCAGTTGCTATAATTAGAAGATGATTAGCAGCATACGAGTACCTAGCAAAGCTTCTATGTTCAATTAGTTGCTTCTTTGTACAAAACTGTGCTTAGAAAATAACTTGAAACGCCAATGCAATATATAATTTTATCATTATTCCACAATAATAGGCATTTTCAGAAACTTTTTGATTTCCTATGCTTTTGCATGACCAATGCATGATAAAGCTTTTATCAAATTACCCTTGCCAACTATCCGGTAAATTCTTTAGCTGAGATAAAAGATCTGAAATTTCTATAATCTATCTGTTTGAAACTTACCATGCAATTATCAAAAATGTCTTGTATTTCCCATTCGAATTTTGCAACCTCGGTTTCACTGGTTTCCACTGGTTTTACAACAAAGTTTCTAGTATTTACATAAAAATGAACACTTATCAGAAAAAATCTCATTTGTCGTTTCATCTCGTAATATCTTCTAAATCTTTCCTACAATTTGAGGGCAGTTGTACACCATGCTTTCCTTTATATGTTTTATCATATACTTATCCGACTCAGGCCTGATGAAAATTTCGGCGCAAATCCACATCCGTCGGACTTGAAGTTTGAAGCGGCATACACAGGATGTTCGCGCGGTGATTGATATAGACAGGGTCAGAAAATCTGGATTGTTTTTGTCATTCTCTAATTGTGTCTAGGTACGAGCCGTACTCTAAACCACCCCTTTCTACCCCCCCTAATTAGTATTATTACTACAGATATCACAAAAGCAAACTTATACCAAAAATGAGGTATTCGCTGGTAGTTGTTGCGCATAATTAACCCAAAATCATAAATAAACTTTAGGCAAAAATAAAATTTTTTGCTGAGCCGTGTTATCGAATCATTAAATCTCCTGAGAAATCATGTGAACTTCCTTCAATACCACACGTTTTATTATTATTATTATAACACAATGTTACAACATGTTTCTGAATCTGCTCATATGTATATTCGATACTGCGATCGTAAAGTTTTCAACCGCATTCAGTGCCATTCTAAGATGAACAACAATTTACGATTGCTTATTTCTTGAAATAACGGCATCGGCAGTGAATTTTGTTCAAAATAATAAACTGAAACTGTGAACTGTAACAATTTGCAGCGTGAATACCAAATACATACCGTTTACGTTGACACCCAAAAAACGCAAAAATTATGCATCATCAAGCAAAAGCTCTTTACAATCGTCATATGTAGACGTCATAACGTTGCCACTTGACTTGATTGTATGTTTAGTGTTTGACATTAATTGGTATAAATTAATGATAATTTATAGAACAAATTTCAATAGAATTAGAATCGTTGTATGTAAGTCTACAAGTAGCAGATTTGAGACAGATGAAAGAAACAAATTTACCAACGAATAGGAACAAAACATTCACAAAATTCAATTAGCTTCCGAAACAATATTCGCAATTAATGATCATATCATTGATAAAATATGAACAAATATAGATCACTCAGATGAACTGACTGATGTTAGAAACAGTAAGAATATTGTGCAACATTCATTCTGACAAGTAACAAATTAGCACATTTCTCATGCCGACCCATATTTCCGAGCCCCACAAAAGGTGATGGAACTATGAAAAGAAATTATGGGGTACCATATTAGAAAGAAGGCAGTAGCTATAACTAATTTTATTAAAATGGTTTCAGCGTACGTTTTACACAATATCAAAACGTTTTAAAGAGTTGATGGAGTAGATAAATAAAACCGCACAGATTACTAAATAATAATAATCCTTATGGTACATTGGCATGTTTAACATTTGAGCAAACCCCCTTTGCACTGGTATGTCTATGAGTAAACCTAGGACAAGAATTGCTGAAGAATAAAACCCCGAGAGTTTCAACGCCCGGTGGCTATAAAACAGAGATTAAATACCAAATTATTTGATTATGAAAGTGCTTCAGGTCACTATTTATAAATGAGGTGCCCCCCTCGCCCTTCTAGAAACAGACAATATATCTTGAAGCGGCCAAACAAAGGTTTTCGCAGTATATTTGAATTATATTGTTTTGTTGGGTTTAACGTTTGGCAGTATTAACATGATTTTAGTGGTCACTTAGCGTTCAGATGGGAAGAAACTTGAACTTAACGCAATTAATATAATATGCACCGGATAAAAAAAGAAAATCTTTAAAAACAGGTCACGAAATAAAGGCAATGAAGCTTTAACCTCGTATAGCAGTATCACAACATAAAGATAAGTGATAATACCATGGACTACAAACATTACCAACCAGATTGAAGAAATCAACAACTCTGGGCAAAGCCGAGCAAAGCTGAGCAACGACATAGCACCTTACAGAGATTCTAATAACTTAGGAAACCGAGCACAGAACATGTGTGTTAGCCGTTACTTATATAAAATATACCTATTTGAATATAGTTTACAGGTGAAAACATACTCACCAAGAAAGATCCTCAGGCAAGGCACCCACGGAACCTGCAGCAGTAATGTCTCGGAAGACCAATAATTGAGTTCTGAGCAGAGTTGTTAGGCAAAAGAAGACTGTCAACGAAAACCAATCGTGAAATCATATTTAAGAAGTACGCTGAAAGTTGGTTTGGACAACGAAGCAATAGAAGAATAAGAAGCGAATGCAGTCCTTAGAAGAAATCTGGAACAAGTACAAGTTTCAACGTATGTAGGGAACCTCGTTCGAAACAAAACTGATCACTATTAAAAAGTGTAGAGTATGTAAAAGAATAAGAAAAATAATCCAATAATTACTAATTACCACTGGGGGTAGAAGGGGGTGGTTTAGAGTACGGCTCGTACCTAGACACAATTAGAATGACAAAAACAATCAGATTTTCTAAAAATTAAACCCACTTAAAAAAACCACCCTGGTAACTGACACTTCAAAATAAAGCCGACCCTGTCTATATCAATCACCGCGCGAACATCCTGTGTATGCCACTTCAAACTTCAAGTCCGACGGATGAGGTTGCGCCGAAATTTTTTCATCAGACCTGAGTCGGATAAGTATGATAAAACATATAAAGGAAAACATGGTATTACAACTGCCCTCAAATTGTAGGAAAGATTTAGAAGATATTACGAGATGAAACGACAAAAATGAGATTTTTTTCTAGTAAGTGTTCATTTTTTATGTAAAAATACTAGAAAACTTGTTGTAAAACCAGTGGAAACCAGTGAAACCAGGGAAAGTTTACCAAAATTCGGAATGGGAAATACAAGACATTTTTGATAATTGCATGAAGCAGTTTCAAACAGATAGATTATAACGAAAATTTCAGATCTTTATCTCAACTAAAGAATTTACCGGATAGTTGGCAAAGTGTTCGATAAACTTTATCGTCATTATTGGTCATGCAAAAGCATAAATCCAAAAAAGTTTCTGAAAATGCCTATTGTGGAATAATGATAAAATTATATATTGCATTGGTTTGTCAAGTTATTCTAAGCACAGTTTTGTACAAGAAGCAACTAATTGTTCTTAGAAGCTTCGCTTTTGGATTACATTTTCTTAATTTGTGAAGACAACGTTCGCATCTCAAGATACGAATATTTAGAATTTAAAAGTTTTGCATATATGAAGATAAAGTTTATCATACTCTTATTAAGTAAGTTAAAGTAAAATTTCTTCATTTTGATCAAAAACTTTAATTACAAGAGCGTAAACAAATGGGGCCAAGTTTACACATTAGAACAGAATTCAAAAAGGGTAATGGTTTAATGACAATACCAAAGATAGCGTATAAGCAAATCTATAATAAACGATCATAGTTAATGGTTGATATTAAGGCATGGTTTGTTTTTAGAAATAATAGCGAAGGAACAAGGTACTGATTCCAGGAGTATTTCAAAGTAGGCTATTCTATGTGATGATGTGGACCATGCAGATATGCCGTGCCTTCAACGGCGTGAGAGATTTGTTAATGCTCACGAGGAATATGTGCCACCGCAGGTGCGATACCATGCGCACTGATGCTCAGCAGTTCTTGTATAAATAGAAACATTCTATTTGCAATAAATGTTAACGCAATAAATATTATATTTCAATACCTTTAAAACATTCATCGATTTGCAAGACGACGTCAAAATGAAGAAACAATTGCTAATATTACCAATGGAGAGGTTTGAATACCTAACAAATATGTTGACGATACCAAGCCATGAATTAACTATGAGGCGGAAGGATTGTATATTTACCGACAAAATCGCTTTTCCTAATGTTGGAAAAATAGAGGAGAACGCCATAGAAATAGGCCTTTTTGAAACCGAAATGACGGACGCAAAAAGGAAGAAGAAACTATCCAGCATATACCCCCAAGAAAACAAGAAAAGCACTTCAACACCATTCTCCGACGATGTGCACGGATCACCGGAAAAATACCGGGGCGAGAGTAAACTAAGCCCTGCGCAATCTGGTGTGAGAGGAAAAAGGTAGCCTTCAAAAAAGTGGATCGAGGAACTCTCAATGTTTCCATTTTGCAAGGACACAGAGCCAAATGCTACGTGCATGAAGTACAGCTTGGCTGCAAAATTGTGTGCGATCGTCAAACAATTCTGATAAAGTTGTGCTCTGTTTAAGAATATGGTATCATGCTCACTCGCGTGTTTCACATCAGTTTCCTGATTTGCTCGCGTGAAAGTTATGAAATATCAAAGAAGTCGTACGTATGTAGTCATTATGATTACAATATCTAGAGAAATTTAAGATCAGGTTGACATGAACATAGACCCGAGGGAATAGAAAGATTAGGAGAAAAGTGGGAAAAAGCTATAATGCGCGTTTTGATGGAACTTCAAATCTAAAAATACATATATGGACAACGCATGTTGCAGGTATGTGCGTTGAAGAAATCGTCACTACCACATCTATATTGAATGTGCGCTACACCACATTAAGGTTGCTTTACTATTAAATTACATTTATTACAACCCGTTGTTTTTCACAAACAATCTAACCTAAGCAAAAAACAGAGTTAAACAGATTGTGGCAACATTTTTTTAAACAATAATTAAATAATTTGAAATCAATAATTTGCCGACTTGCCGTCTACACAGTATTGGACTACCTCAATATGTGATTAGATTCGACGATTAGATTTGCGACAAATTTGCGATAGGAATCATGTAAACTATTTAAACATAACAGCAAAGCGATATGTAAAATTCGTCATCGTTCAACTGAATCGAAATGCTGACACGAAAAATGATTAATATATAAAATAATATTGGCGCAGTCGGTAGGATTGCCGAGATATAAAAAGATTCAAAATTAACCTAAGATCCGGAAAAAGCACGCGTCCCAAGATGGCCGCTGTTCGAAGTGATTGGTTACGGCAAAACAGACAATGAGAAGGTAGCCATGCTCATGGGCTATCTCGTGGACGACGCGCTACAGTGGTACGCGACGGACGTAGCCCCACGAATGGGCTCAATCACATGAGCGGAGGTCCGACACCAATTAATCGCGCGGTTTGGCCGGCCAGTGGCCGACCCGCTGGTGCAGGCTCAGCGCCGCGTCCTAGGGCCCGCCGAATCAGTCGAGTCGTATTACAACGACAAGATGCGGCTACTGCGAATGATCGCCATTGGGGAGGCGCACGTGGTGGCACAACTGACTGAGGGTGTGCCGATGCATTATCGCGGCTATTTGCTGTGCGCTGCCACTCCAACAGCGGTCGATTGGCTTCACATGGCCATGCAGCTGGAAGACACGCTGGGGAAACAAGCGCCACCGCCCGCACAACCACGAGCAGTCCCTCGCCACAGCGTTGGACGTCGTCGCCCGCGCGCAGTCCGGGCCCCAACATCATCTGTGCATCTGTGCCGAAAGCGGACTGACGCAATGGCACTGGCACCGCAAGTGTCCTCGTCGGCGGGCCCAGCCGCCGCCAGTAGTAATGATCGCCGTCGAGCCTCACCACGACCCCGAGGACGCGGCCCAACAGGTGCCACATGAGGGAAAACCACCTGAGCGACCTTCACCAGGTCTGCTGGATATTGCGATGCGAATCAACGGTTGCCCCAGCAGAGCCGTTGTTGACTCCGGGAGCACCATCAACGTCGTTAGCGCCACCCTCGCTAGACGCTTGAATGTCAAGCCCCGTCCACACACCGCAATCGCCGTCCTCCAAGTGAACGGTCGCACCCTTAGCGACGGTTCCGCCACCGTCTCCCTCACCATCGGCAACGACAACCACCCTGTCGATGTCCACGTGTTGGCCAATTCACCCCGCGACGTGATCATTGGCCTCCACACGAGTCGAGTCTTCGGGCTGAAGATCGACTTTCGCCAGCTCACGGTCCACCGACAGACCCCTGGCCAACTACAACCAACGCTCTGCCTCACCGCAGATGCCCAGCTGCGGCCTAGCGTCTCCACCATAAAGTCAATGTATGTACTCGTATTATCGAAGAAAATTAGAATAAGCTCAAATTCGAAGAGGACCTTCCGTTACGAATATTCCAGAAAATAATGCTTCAATATTAAAGAACCCATAATCGAGGAACATGGAAAGTCTATAAGTTTACCAAAGAACACAGAAAATTGAATATTGCACACATGACATCTTCCAATTAAAAATGTCGTAAAATATACAAATATTTATTTTACAATTGTAAAATAATAACTTTAGGTACACATTAAAAATGTTTTGATCGATTGAAGAAGAAAGTCGAAGAAACGTTAACGTGAATTCAACAACCAGATGACGAAGACCAGGACCAAATTACCATCAAAATTATGGTGACACGTTTAGATAAATATAAATACAATAAATATTCAATTTAAAAAATGTTTCAATGTTTTGGTTTCAAGGATTTAGTTATTTATATATTTTATGATGATAACCATTGAAACCAATCGGACACACAACAAACTGACAATTCAAAATACTACTTGGCAATAACGTTTTAAAATACATACGTGCGCTATTTATACGTTCGTCCCCAAACAATTCTTAAACAATCTAAGTAGGCTGGGGTTGTTTTGTTGAAAACAGAAGTTTATTTATTATTTCATGGCTGATATGATTTTCACATCCCCATTGTAAAAAGGCATTTAGAAGGTTTTTAAAACATCAGAATCGGGGTTGCCATGGTGAGATAGTGTTTTGTTTTAGAAAGTGACAACAGACACGATGACGCTGCACTCTCAGCATTGTCTACCGAGTCGTTGCTCCGTCAACAACCGATCGGTTTTCAATCGTTCAGCTAAAGTCAAAATAATACTCTCATTTTACCATTCACTAATAAAATTAGAATTTGCTTGCTCTTTTTGAAGTTTCACCATATCATTTGAGGATCAAGAACAAGACCAGATTGCAATTCGTGAAGATTAAGTCGTACTCCGTTTTTTGCCTGGAACAAATTGTTACTTGATAACAATTTCATCATTTGGGGCTAGAATTTGGATGAGAACGGATTGGCTCATTCCATTGAATTAATTGCAGTGGCACCGGTAGCGAGATCGCTGCTGAACTCTTTATCACCATTTTGGGTTTAGAGGAGATTCGGGTGTTGTGCATTTTGTCTTGACGTGGAAAATACTTTGCGTTTTAAATCTGCCGACGGAAAGGGTACAGTTTGATTTCTCCCTATCGCAAACTTGACTCGACTGAAATATGTTGAAGTTAGTTGCCTTGGTGCTTCAATCAACAAAGTTTCAAAGCCTCAAAAATGTCTTCCACGGCATTCTGGGTTCGTTCGCCCAAAGTGCAACATAACCTTATTATTCTGTTTTATATTATATTTCTCTTCAATAGAAACTGTCAAGATTACTCCAATCTTATATCTCCAATCCACTTTGAATGTATATTTATTAACTATAAATGGAAAATCCTGCAGATCATTGTCAGTGATATTTCTATTTTATATTAAGAATTAAATAATTATCTGTTTTGTCATTTCTTGGTACTATTTTTATGATTTCAAGCTTTTTAAGCTTTTGTTTACATAGCAAAGGAGTGCTTCTTCTAATTGAATTAAAATATTTGGTCATTTCCTCCCATATTACATTTTGTTTGAAACAAAGCTTAACAATATTACAATGAATATTTTTAAGGCATTGTCACAAAAATACCGATCTGTGAAGGAGTTTTCGACGGAAAAGCAAAGAAATATACCTATACATAGTTCTACAGGATGTTGTCCCCGACAAAAACAAATTTTTCGCCTCTTCTTGTTTCCGCTGACTTCTGCCCGGGCAGGATGATTTGGTATGTTGTTTATATTTCTTCCGTATCAAAGATTCCCAGTGGCTGCACATAAATATCGAAATTGCCAATAAAAATTAGGTATTACCAATTTATAACTGATAATATACTGATTTACGACTCTTAATCAGTAAATCGATAAGTGTTTTGCTCAGCATTATCGAACTTCTTCCCAATGTTGTGAAAGCAGTTTAACGCTGGAAATTAATGGCAAATTTTCAATATTATGAAACTGTCACAAACTGTCAGGATTGACAAATATATTTATAATTTTCTTATTTTTTTCAAATTACGTTGTAGATTATTGTAGCGTTTGTGGTCTTTTGTTAAGGATTTTCTTGATTAACGCGGTACTCAAATGATGAGTTGTTGCTTAGTTGTTCGGGCGCTGGTCGCGGTTGATCATCTTTAATAATCAGCTGTCAAAGATAACGCTTAAGAGCCACTTTATTATTTAACACATTATGCTTGATGCATCATTACTGCTTCTAATAAAAAGTTGAAACAGTAATTTATAATTCAGCCGATTCAGTTGAATCTCTTCTCATTCAACTAATTAGAAAATCAATGCTCTTTTGTGCAAATTTAATTCATTAAGTGATGAATTAAATGAAACTGTTTTTATATTTGGGTATAATCGGAGAGTGCTGTGATTCATATAGAGTACTTGTGGGGTCTCCTTATCGTATAAAAATTGGGTACTTTAATATGTTGCACTTATGTGGGACATGTAAACAATTATGAATTATCTATTGAACATAATGCTTTTCGATTCAAAATTTCTATTCAAGAAACATATATTTTATATTAGAGTCCATGACTCTAATTGTGTGAACCTTCTTATATGGCACTTCTATTAAATCGTTAATACTTTGAAGCATTAATGGCATGATTAAGTACCACGTATACTCATAACTGTAAGCGTGTTTAAATCAAGCTGAATTGATTCTTTAGAATCATGGAATCGTCTGTCTTATCTTTTTCAAATTGAAGCCTGATTTACGCGTGCGCAACAAACATTTTGTTCACCTGCAAAAATATTTTTTTATTAATCGTAGTTGGACCTGGAAATAATAATATTTAAGAATAACCACCACGAATTGCTTAATACGCGTTTTTTGTTTCTTCTGCTTTATCAGTAGAATGTTGATTTGATTAATCTACCTCGATGCTTTCTTTTCGAGATTCATCTCCTCTGAAGAGGCTCTAACTAACTGAATACGTTGATGAATATAAGCGCTAGTAGATCTCTTCGGCAAGCAAATGAAGTTTAGTCGGTTGACGATTGAATATTGCAAATCACTTTAATCACTGCCGAAAATTCCGAACATTCCCATACTTTTAACGTTTTTCGGAAAAATTATATTCCTAAAATGATGTGAACATATTTCATCATTAAAGGCAATTTAATTCAGGATATCAATATATTTTATTTTTTAAATTGCTAATAATACAAACATTTAGATTTCTGCAGTTTTTCTATCCCTCTATAAATTAGGCTTTGGAGCGTTAATTGAAGAGTATTAACTTCAAAATGCATTTTTTTCCATTCATTGACCTACTAACATTCCTGAAATAAAACATAATTTTACCCGCGTGTGATTGATTTAGTCGAAGATAAATATCAGTAAATAATTTATAAATTGACACACTCAAAACATATTTCGATGTGATTGCAGTTCTTAGTGAGCGGTTTCGACAAGTTTGGCGCTTTAACGATGTTGCGGAAAATCGTTAGAAAATTTTCAATGTCACTCTGCAATTTACACAAACTATGCCTATTATAAGAAGTTTACTAGCTGACGTGGTTTTTAAATAATGAAGATACGGGATTCAATACACGCTTGTGTCATCATCGGATACTTTTTGTTTTCCCTGCTCGACAAGCAGAAAATCTCTTTAATAAAATTATTTTTTATTACTGAGGGGGTTGAGAATGTAAAGATAAAAATTTCTATGTTTGTGAATACCTCAGTTTTTTGTCCATTGTCTTTACTATCTGTATATATACTTGCAACAATTTTATTTTATTTTGTCGTGCTGTTCTCCTCTTTGCATATACATCGTATATGATTATTGTTTGGTCCTTCTGTTTTGTATGATCAGATTTCCTCGGAAGACACAGGCCCGAGCATCATGTAGGCGTAAATCATGCTTGCCTTTGACCAAGGTGGTATTTTGAACTTAAATCTGATCTATGCAATTGCTTAGAAATGTGTTGCTGTGTTGCTTCCCAGAGCTTTGCAATAATTTAGTAAAGCGTTGGTATATAATCTATAAAGAATACTCAATATTTAAATCTTGTTTGGTCGTACATGTTTCTTTTGTCTTGTGCGTTTTCTCACCGATTTTAGAATAATCAACAGAAATTATTTGTATAACTACTTGTTTAAATATTTTGAAACAATTTTATTTTTATTTTATATCCATTTTCTAGAGCGCTCTTTCTTGTTGCTATTCTAGATATTTCTCAAATGGAGAATCTATTACGACGTGTACACATTAACCTCAAAAATCAATTTGATAGCCTCATTTTAGAATTTTTTTGAAATCTGGAAATTTACAACGGCTTTTAAACCTGCTGTTTTAATCTCCTTCGATTGTTATTGCTGTATTGGTTCCTCGTTTTATCTTCCCATAGTTCTCATCGTTTTGGTTATTAACCGGAGGGGGAACTCGTGTTTTCCGTCAAACAAAACGTATAAATAGTAATATAACAAGATTAGTTAATTTTGCAGCGGTAGTTATTTTCCGCAAACTAAAAAACCAGCGGATCACCCGAATCCACTTATTTAATAACAAAAGGTTTCCTCGCAAAACAAGCCGAAATTTATTATTTACGTTTATTATTTTTTAAATACCAAAAACGTACAAAAAGAAATCTTATGGCTTCTGTTCATTTCTTATTTCTAAATAAATAAAATAGAAATGCTGACCATCTTCAATAACAATTTTATCCACTGGTTTAGTTGCCCGATATGAATCGTCTGGGATTGTCCACCAATCAGCTGGATATTCTGGCACAATAAATAACTGCCAGCCAACCTTTTCTTGATAATCGTTGGCCAATCCTCCGATGCTAGTTACAATTTTTCCGTCCTCAGAGTCGATTGTTTCGAAAGCAAAGTGGTCCTCTTCTAACCAGGCTTGCAGCTTCATCACATCGTAGAAGGTTGACTCAACTTCTAAACCCACGGTAAAGTTGGCCGAATGGAATGGATTTGGAGGGACTGCGGCCAAGGTCGAATAACTAATATGAGCTGAAATTAAAAATTATCTATTAAATATATGTATATACAAAAAGATATATTCTTACCCTCCTTGGCTGTTGCAACATTTGCAAACAACGCCGCAATTAAACACAGGGTTACTCTCATTTTGAATATTTGGAAGGACGTATAGATGCTATTATATTTGATAAATCTGATACTTGCACACCGGTATATATACGATACGGTCGATTAATTATTCAAGTGATAACAATCAATTTAATAGTGAATACCTACTTCAATAAATGGAAATATAATTTAAATTCTTATTACATGAATCTTAAAAGTAAAGTATTGAAGTGCACTTCAATACATCATTGGGAAACTCCCAATATTGATTTTATTATAGTACCTATGTCTAAGTATGTGTAACTTGTGGAAAATTTCAGACAATTTTAAATAAGTATAATCTCATACTTTAAGTATATATTTTAGGGATTATATAACTCGCCACTCTAATTGCTGTATTGCAATTCTTATAGTTGGTTCATCGATTAATTAAACGTGACATAATCTGCAATAATTTTTTTCTTCATACCTCCACGCATTGTTACTCGGGAGAATTCTCAGCGACTAATATTTACTTATAAAGCCGTTGTGGAGCGTCACAGTTTCAATCCTGGCTGCCTGGTACTTTACTGGTACTATCGTGGGATTTCCATGGTACGAGGGACATGTATACTCTTTCAATACGTGTTGCGTATGTTTCGCCGTTTTTGGTTGGCCTCAGCTTCATGGAAGTTGTATCTTGTGGCACTGCCGGATAACAAACTGACTGTCGAATTATCCTTCATTGGTATTTCTTGTATAGCCGATGTTTGTAGGAGCAGATTTTATTTCTATGTGGGCATTAATTTTTAAAGCCACACTAATTCTTATTACTAATAGAATTTTGACACAAGAGAAAGTAAAATTGGTTTCTTAAAAAAATATCCACTTCAATACCGACATTCATTCGGTAAGCACAAATATTCATTTTTTATAATTATGTGTATTTACTAACTCGTTACAGTTTCGACAGATGATAGGTCTGATTTTATTGTATTATATATTGAACACACTACGTGCTATTTGGTGTGACTACGTAGTTGCGGAATCATTTTCTGTTATTTTTCTTTTGTCTCCTGAATATATTTTTGAAGGGGCAGACTCAATGTTCGATATAATAAATCTTTTTTCTCTCTGTGGATTCATGGTAACAATTTTTAATAGTGATATATCATGGAGAAAAGCACTATATAATTGTGGTCAGATACATTATTCATTGCACTAATGTTTTTGTCTCTTTTCTTTCTTAGTCGTACTTGTGTGTTTTCATGCTAATTCCGCGAGTGAATTCACTTTCTCCCCATTATAAACTCATTTATTCACACCAAATAAGCCTTGTAATTTCCAAATATAATTGGTAGAAGAGGAACTTAACGACGCCGAAAACTTGTTAAAAGCTTGCTTAGGTTTAAACCAATCTTCATATATATCTACATGTTTGTTTTGAATACGTAAAACAGCAATTTTTATGCTTCCAATTATAAGTTTAGTAATTTACAATCTGTTTTTATTGGTTGTAACTATTGATCTAAGCCAAATAAATAATGCTATATCTACCAATCTTTATCGAAATAAGCATCTGGGAGACGTTGAACCCAAGTACAAGTTCATCAGCGAATTTCGTGTAATTTTGGTGTCGTTGCAGAATATTTTTCTTATTTCACTGAACTTTCATTTTTTGTAGTGAGAATTTTTCAATAATATAAGATTTGCCTTATAATTAATACAAATAATAAAATATTTAGTTATTTGCTAGTATATTTAAAAAATTAATTAATAATATAGGGGGTGGAAATCAGGGTGTTATATAAGCATCGTCTTCCTGTTATTACAGATATCAGAGATCATACCTATACCTTCAAAGTTTAACATAAAATATTTTTTTTGCTGTAATGAAATGCCAGATAAATATATTTCATACCAAAAGTACATCAGTACAATAGTACAATAGTACATTACGCAGTATAGTACGTACTTCCACTGCAGTGATAAGAAAACGTGAAACCAGCCCTGCATCGAACAGACGCCTGACCCTTTAAAGCATCCACGCAGCGCTCGTCGATGACCAGAGAACTTTTTATATGTCATATTTTATTTTCTTGTGTCAAGAAAGTGTTCTGTCAAGATGAGAGACATCACATTATTCTACTGTGCCTAAGTCCTCCAAAAATTATTGACATGTAACGGTGGCATGGGAATAGACAGTAGTAACCAAGATTAAAATGGTTGTAATCCAGTTGTATAATATTATTGAGATTATAGCTTGGGTGTACACTCACACCTGAGGAGATAAATTGTATCTTCTGTCGTCATTTTTCATCGACCCGTTGGGAAAGAATCCTAGCGAGTTTCCTCTCAGCGATAAGTTTAATAAGGAGAAGCGTGGCGCCTGTGTACTTCCCATGATCTGAGTCCAATATCTTCGAAATCGCTTTCTGAGTCACCATTTGTTCCAATTCTGTAATATAGAATTTATTGTCTATAATAAGTGTCGTCCAAGGAATGCATGCACATTTGGTAAATTCACTTGTCTGATCGATCGTAATTAGGCAGGTTTTTCTTCTCACACTGTCTGCGTGTAGAATTTGGAAAAAATCGAGAGCTAAATTAAGGATTTTGATTTTTGTTAAACTCCTTGCGGGCCGGTTCATTGTTAAATGCTCTATCAGCCCAACGCCTGTCCTTCTATAATCGGTGATTATAAATTTAGTATTTTACCTTTGTCGTCTATACTTGCCTTGTATGGTTATTGTCTAACGGGTTGGCTCTCTGAGACTTAATTGCTACTGTATCTCTGAACCTGTTTAGTAAACACTCGCCAATAATGATCAACATCCAGATTGCTATTAATGATAATCTATCAATATTTATCTGCATCAACCCAGTGTCTTTTAGATAGTGATAGAAAGCTGGTATTTATACCTTGTTGAAATGGACGCTTGGTGGGACGTTCTCGCGTGCGTTTGTATCAGGACCTACAAACGAATGGAAAAGGTTATGATCGATTTACGTGTAAACGATTCTCGAATACGTTTCATAATTATTCGTCAGATATTTCACCTACAGGTTCTCTACGTTATCTTATGCAATATGGAAGATGGTAAAAATTTGGCCACGAACGTATTTAATCAGGAGAATCTTCACTGGGCGGCTTCAGATTCCTCACCTCATTATACTATCTTTTTCAATCACTGCGGTAACATTATAATGCGAAAGGTAGGGTTCCTCACTTCTCCCCTCGCAAACTTCATATTTTTATTATATCAAGTTAGCGGTCCCAACTTGTTATTTCCAGCTCCCTTGTCGCATGTGCCAGAACACTCCACATAATTTTCCTCCAGTGTCCACAAATCGAGGCGCTCGAGAACGATGTATAAGGCGAGTTATACGGCGAGTTCACAATTACCTCTCTGTCGCACCTTTGCGAAAGACTATAGTTTTGTCGATGCTGCTGACCAAAAATGAAGTGCTAACAATAGCAAACATTAGCATGTGTGGCGCCGTGAGCCTATTCTTTATCTTCACCATTTTTTTGGAAAGATGCATTCGCTGCAAAATAGTTATTTGATTTTAGACCACTGAACATGGTATTGCCATAACGGATGAAGAATTGTGTGGTGACCGGGGTATCTATCAAAGCCAGGCTCTAAAATAACATTCAATGTCGACACCAATTGCTGCTCATGATGAGCGAGATCCACGTCACTGCTATGATGGAGACGTCTACACCTACTTGTGTAATGCCCGATATAAACTCAGTTGTTAGGTCAACGATGTCAGGAGATGCTATTGGATTGAAACATTGGTTGGTTTGAGAATCTTGGGTGATTATATATAGTATTATATATAGTATTATATATTATCTGAAAATCTGGGTGTTCAAGAGGATTCGAGAGGGGTTTAGATATTCACAATTCAGTCCACTGGACCAGCTCCAGTTCCACTTTTTCCAAAAGTAAAAACAAATAAATTAACAGATCGAAAGTCACTTAGTAAGAATAATTATAAAAATGAATTTGTGAATTTTTAAATAGTAACAAGAGTGAGTTATTGATGAGTTATTGAATTCGTTGCACTACCACGCTCATGACTGCATATTTTCAAACCTATTCATGAACATGAGACAAAAGAGAACGACACCATTTTATTAAAAAAAAAAATTGGTTGTTTGTAAAGTAGGTTTACGATCGAGATGTTTACGTGATAACGTCTTATTGGTGATATAAGTTTTTGTGAAGTAAGGAATTAATGAAGATGACAATTTTTTCAAATTTTAAATTACGTAAAATCACGTAATTCCCTTTTATGATGGTTAACGTTTAACTAAGCAACTTCTAATCTCTGACATAGTATCGTATTGATTCTAATTCACTTTAAAAGAACACGACACCCTAGTGACATTGACCTTCTGGTTTGTTGTCTGTTGTCTCTTTACACCAGAATTAGTTGTTGTTTGCATGTGACGCGTGGGGTGTACATCGTTAATCCATTAAATCGCTCCGCCGCAGCCAGCACGCCAGCGATTTTCATAAATATTGAATTATTGAAACTATCCGTTGTCAGACAATGCCACTAGGCGTCGCGCATAAATAACGTTCACCCTTGTCCGACGTCCGAAGTTTTAATTCCTAATATAATTTATCGTAATAAATGTTCTATGAAATTGTGCCTTTTATGTCGAAATTTGATGAGTTAACTCTTCATATTCGAAATTCTGTTAAGTCGAAAACTTGCTATCTCGAATTTTTTTGGTTTCCTTGGCATTCGAGTTATCAAGACTCTACTGTACTTATATATACTTATATACACTTCCCCTCACTGAAAAAAGCCTAATTAACATAAATTTACCTATCTTCTACCTACCTATACCTACTTCTTAATTTTATCTTTTTTAAACTGTATGGTGACCAAGAATTTAAGCAGAGTAACGTTTTCTTGCATTACATCATCTTTTAATGATGAACGTTTACTTACTATATCATACCTGCTGTAGAAAATAACCTTCTACAGGTACTGATGTATTTACGTGCTGAATACAAATCTCGGCCATCATTGAAAGTGTAGGAAACACCTAGAGAATTTCTCTGATCTCCAAAATTTGCCAACTTAAACACTTTCGTTACGCACTATAGCATACTTTATTTTCGACCAGATCTATATATAGATCTACCTCTTCCCCAAATGTATACACATCTTTTTTGTTGTTCATATCTTTTGTTCAAGAAGAACAGAAGAACACAAAAATATGTCTAGGATGTATAAATAAAGACAAAGGTTTCATAAAAACTTTCAAAAAGTCGTAAAACATAATAGTCAAAAAGGTCAAAATCATATTCGGTTATTAAGTTGTTCACAAAATATTGTCAACATGAACACTTTTTCGTCCCGACTATAGCATAAATTTTATTTGACAAGATTTATTATATACCCTTGCTCAGTGAATACAATACTTTTGCTGTTCATATATTTGCTTCAAGAAGTACAGAAAAACACAAAAATATGTCCCCAGATGTATAAACAAAGACAAAATTTTCATAAAACTTTCAAAAAGGCAAAAAGGTCATGATATTCGGTTACTGACTTGTTCTTTTGAATATACAAAAGAAATATTTCACAAATGGTCATATATTGGAAAAGTTATACAATCTATAGTGCATAATATGAATTTCTTAGTGCAAAGTTTGAAAACTTAAGTGCGGCTGTTCAAGTGGATTGTATTTTAACTAAAGTGCATATAGCCCCTATTGGATTTCATATATTGGCCCTTTTCTCATTTTACTAATATCCACTTCATAAAAAAAATTTCACGAGACCAATAACGAGACCAAAAACGAGACTCGGATTGTGGTATCGCTATCGCCGAGAAATTGATAAAACACGTCTCGTCTCGGTATCGTCTCGCTTTTCCGATACGAGACCGAGACGATACGAGAAAAGTCTCGGTATCGCGTGTAGTCCGCCGTTTCGCTTTACAAAATGTATGCCCAACACGCTACGCCCTTCGTCGCACCTTTATATGTAACTCTCAGCGTATCGGACGTAGATTTTCCTTTCTCGCTGCGCACCGCCCCAACCTTCTGTACCACATTCCTTCCACGTTGAGCCAGCGCCCTATCCCTTCTTCTGTCCTGCCCTTGCTGCCGTCGGTCTCCAAAGGAAGTCAAAATTGAAGTTAAGTGTCCATTTTTTCATCTTTTTCTTTTTTCTTCTTATCAAAATGATAACTCGATGTTTACAAACGACAGAGACTCATATTTTTCTTTTCTTCCCTTTTTCTTCTTCTTTTTAGACTTTTAATTTCTTTTGTATCTTTTGATACTTTTACCATCTTGCAAATCTTCATCATCTCCTTCATATGGCTACTTTTATTCGCCATTTCTACAATCAAATCAATATCTAATTTCTTGGAAACAGTTTCATCCAACACAATTTTCGTTTCGTAATTTCTTCCAAGAGCGGATGCCTTGTCTCAATTTATCATTAGGGAAAGGAAACTTCCCTTCCTACAGACTCAGTATTCTCCTGTTTTTCAGTCTCTATTCCATGATTTTACTCACAGTACCGACCCACTAGTTGTAAAGTCTTATACCAAATCAGACATTTTACCCAATACACACAACTTCTCCCTATCACCTTTTATCAAATTCAACCAGACAATTCTGTTTACCATCCTTGCTATTCTTTATTTAGTATTATATTCTGCTTTCTTCTAATGATAGTTTTGTATTAACCAATGAAGTTGGGTCAATATCTTTTGCAACATTAATTTGTGTAAATAGTTCATCGTCATCGGAAATACTGCTCTAAATCAAAGGCTTCTCAATAGGCACTGCTTCCAGTTGGTTTATTTCTATATAATCAGCAAGAATTTTATCCGACCTTTTCGATGGGATATAATTTGTTTTATTGAGTGTTGCGTGTGGTGCGTCAGAATCGGAATCATCGTCAGTGCTTGATCGTGCCGAACGTGTTTGTTTCGTTCGTTTATCTTCTTCTTCTTCACTACTACTGCTTGTGGTAGAAGGGGCCGGTTAAGTGTACGGCACGTACTTAATACTACTCAGCAGACTTGCACATAACAATAAAGCCGACCCTGCTCACGTAAAATACTATCATAACATCCTGTATATAACCTTGAAAAATAAAAAAAACTCAAGTTCTACGGATACGCCAACTCCCAAATTGGCTACATGCTACAACACGTGGGCCAACAAACCAACATATGCGAAGCTTTAAAATGTGCTTTTGAATCACAAATCTTAAAGCCACGTTCTAGACTTTTCAAATATACCATACTAAGTTAATTGTTAGTTTATTAAGTATTTAATATATTTGTCTAGATAAATATTGCTAGAAGTTATAATAATAGAGTAATTGTTTTTATTTTAGTTTTCAAACAAGTTTTTTTTGTGATCATTGTTTGACATTCTTGTATATTAAGTTGCCTATATTACAGTAATAATACTTATATTAAGTTGAAATACATTGGTAGTACGAGAGGGTGAGTATAAGCTAAGTAAAGTTAAGTAAACACTTACTGTACGCTATACCCTCACAATATCGCCAAAACGATATTTTTACTAAACCATTGCAAGTCAATGCAAGTATTTGTCAAGCCTGATGTGGATAGCTATTTCGACCATTAGAGGTCTCATCAGCACACCTACTGGCTTGACAAATACTCCGTGATTGTAATCATTACATCGATTTTGATCCACTGATCATCAGATCTTATGATTTACTCACATATTTTAAACGAAATAAAGTGTGCATCTTAAAAGGAATTATATTTCTTGAATATTGCAGAATTGACCATTACAAACCTAAATCATTCGATACTCATAATTTAAAAATTTCTATATATGCCGGAAATGCAATTTTTACACTGCGAATTTGTAATCAAAGTGTTCACTAACTGCTTCCTAAAAGAGCACGTAGTTTTGAATTGATGGAGCATTTATTAACAACAGTCTGAAGATAAAAATATAAATGACTTCTTTTCAGATGAGAGAAGAAAACGTATTGGTAGTAAGCTGAATATTAGAGTCTGTATTGACATCTCCATTCCAATCTCAATAGCATGAAAAATAGACAAATATAATATAGGTAAAATAAAAGAAACTGAATAAAGTATAAGTTTACGACATAATAATAGAAATCGTAGGAAGTCCAGTAAACATTTTCATACATGTCGGATTCGAATACGAACAAGGACGCCATCAAGACATAAGAAGATGAATCAGCTAATGGAGGTGCAGTCTTGCATCGATGTGGTCTGGGGGTGTGTCTCGAGTAAGAGCGACAAGCGCAGTGGGGATTCGAAGGTATCGTGCACGAAGTATAGATACAGTAGAATCTTGATAACTCGAACCTTGTTAAGTCGTAATCCTCAGTAAATCGAAAAAAAATGCTATTCCCTTCCGCCGAACCCCGAACGACGCAGTAACTCGAATTTTTTAGACTCAGTAACTCGAACAATAAGTTATTTCCCTGTGAGGCATTACTCGTACGTTTTAATACTCAGTAACTCGAACTGCAAATACCTACCTCAGTAAGTCGAAGTTCATAAAATATAATTCTATGTTCTATGAAATTGTGCCTTTTTATGTCGAAATTTGATGAGTTAACTCTTCATATCTCGAAATTCTTGTTAAGTCGAAAACTTGCTATCTCGAATTTTTTTTGGTTTCCCTTGACATTCGAGTTATCAAGATTCTACTGTATAAGGAGTCCGAACGTCATGTTAAATTAATGGTCACGATCTAGGGGACCAAACATTCGCCAATAGAGCGCGCCACTATGCGTTAGTGTACTCGTTTAAATACTTTAAATTACTGTCCATTTGTCCATTACTATGGACACCGCCAATATTTCACAAGATACATGAAATTATGACATATTTTTAAATCTTTGGGCTATTAGTTATAAATTAATTGTTTATAACACATATTTTCAAAGATATTAATCACCTTTGGTGCTTTGAATAAAACTACTTTTTCTACCTTCTCACTAGTCTTTCGGCCACTAAAACATCCTGGAATAGCACAACACCTTCCCATTTTTTAACACTACTAATTTTCAATAAATAAATTAGTTCAAAAAAATAATACTATCACGCTCCAATTCAAATTAATGTATACATACATATAAAAGTTAACAATATGGATAACGCATTCGACAAAGTTAAAAAAATATGTATTTTTAAATTTAATTGAATTCAATTAAACATTCACAAACCAGCACGTGTTCACATGTAATAATAATCACGAAGTATCTAAACACAGGAACGTCATATAAACAAATTGTCTCAATGTTGCTTTGAACACGAACCAACGTAGGTACATCGATTCACTCGCAAACCATGCGCAGCCAGTGGCAGAAAAGAGAACTATTAGCTTTGTATATAATTGTGAACCATGACTACGACGAAAAAGCCTATACCGTTCGGACTCCTTATATCTATACTTCGTGTGATCACGAATCAACGTACATCGGTTCACTTGCAAACCATGAGCAGTGGCAGAAAAGAGAACTATTAGCTTTATATATAATTGTGAACCATGACTACGACAAAAAGCCTATACCGTTCGGACTCCTTATATCTATACTTCGTGGTATCGAGGGAAAGGAGAAGCATGTGTGAAGCCACTCACTCTGAGAGCATCGTTGAGCGCGCACCCAGAACTCATCCCGTTACGCCGATTCAATTCGTTTTGCTAAGACATACTTTGTAATAAATGGCGCGTAATTTGAATTGGAGTGTTGTTGATGTAGTTGAGGAGGAGGTTTATCCGACATACATATTAAATCAAAATCAAAATTGCACGTAATCAGCACATTATAACATATACAAGTGTATTTTTTACTGAAAATAATCTGTAATTTTTGTCCGCTTTTGTTTTTTCATTTAATTAATTTTCTTGTCGTGATTTTTGAAGCTTCTTCGGTTTCAAAACATTTGAATAGAACGATTGCTTAATACGGTTCTTTTTTTAAAAAAACATTGAGATTGTCGAATGACTCACGCCAAATTCCTTTGCTAGACATGATTTCCTAATCTGCATATTATTGCACCTTTCTCCTCAATTGTAAATGCTTTACGCCGTTGAGATGACATTTTCTTGACAGTAACAAACGAAATACAATGTGACCTTTAAGCGTTAATTACTCACTGAGATTCAAAACAAAACCGAGCCACGTGTCGAACGTCGTCGGGAATCAACGAACATTACCGGAGGCGTAAAGAATCATGTTGGTCATTATAACCGGACATAATCTATTAAAAATGGGTCATCATAAGCGATATGTCACTGTATCCGATTATATCCGATTTTTCTTATAAAGAATTTTATATGAAAACCAAACTTCGTAGTGTAGGCACGTCATAATAACCGGTTGGTCACTATAGGCGGAGTCATAATAAACGGATTCTACTGTATAATAAGAGAAATTGCCCGATTGAGACAACGTGTGAGCACACGACGATCATTGGCATCATACAATCGCTTGGCATTCCAATATGATCCCACTGCGAACTACAGTGATGATCAAAATTTAGATAATGAACCAATGACGACTATATGCCGATATTGCAATACGTTAAAGTTCAAAAAAGAAACGGCTGGATTGTGCTGCGCAAGTGGAGTCAAACTGGATCCATTACTTACACCACCACAGCCACTAAAACTATTGTTCGATGGAAGTGATCCCGATTCCAGCCATTTTCTTCAATTGTATGTATCTGCTCGTGTGGGGTATTAGACTTCGATGACAAAATCTTCACATATTTCATTTGGTGAACCAACAAGCATCAAATACTCTTTCGAAATTATCAAACCACATTATCGTAACTTTACTCCCAGTTTCACCTCTATTATTTTTCGTACAGCATCTTCTAATTTTCGTCCGCGTTTCATTGCAGGAGTATCAG
The DNA here is from genome assembly GCF_025399875.1 of Dalotia coriaria. Lineage (NCBI taxonomy): Eukaryota > Metazoa > Arthropoda > Insecta > Coleoptera > Staphylinidae > Dalotia > Dalotia coriaria. The sequence continues at coordinate 142,928 of NW_027045499.1, forward strand.
GTAGTTTACCTCACATAATTTGTGCAATTGAACTTCCATCCGGGGTTTTTCACTTACTGACATCATTGGCTCTTAATGCAGTAATCCGCCCATATTGCAACTCAAACCATAATTTATTTTGGGACTGATCTCTTGTCAGTTTTTCAATTTTCACTATAGTATTTTCACTAATCAAGGATCCAGGTTTTACTAAAAATGCCTCACAATCTTGTTCACATCATTAGCCAAGAATTTATTTTGTGGTACAGTTGGGATCATTGTCTCATTAAACAGTATGTCTACTGAACCAGTTTTTCTTGAACATCGGAATGGCTCCGCATATTTGGTTCTACGATTTGTTACATCTTCCGGATATCAGTCAAATACGACAATGGCATTGGATGTTTAGTTTGATCGAACGAATTCAATGTAGTTATTGCAAGTGGATGAAAACGATTCTCCGCGATGCCCAATGACTCGGTGTGATAGGTATCCACCGTCAATGATACACATCGTGTCTCCAAAATTTCTGTCTTCAGAATGTTGTTTAAATGCCTTACACAAAGAAGATTTAACGCATAATTTACCTTCATCATTGAAACAGGATAAAGAAAACGGAGCAAGTTCGAACGTAAGAAACTTTTCAAGTTTTGTTTCAGATGTTTTTGCAATGCACATTCTTCTTATTGTCACGATTAGGTAGTCCGCGAGCTGCTCATTCTAACATGCTGCTTCGAACTGGAAAAAGCTACATTGCAAAACTTCTCAACTTCGTCGCAAACATTGAACAGAAATACCATTCCCAAAGTCAACTTGAAGAGCACGCTTTCCTTGACTCCTCGTCCATGAGTAAGGCCACCAAGCCATTTAAGGCATTTAAAGCATCATTTTCTGCACAGTGTCAACATATAAATTCCAATTGCCCATACTCTCCGCCTCGATGAATTGTTATACACGCGTAACCATCCGGAAATATTGTACTCATACTTTCACTGTAGCACCACATTCTTCAAATTTAGCCAGTTGTTTCTCAAATTTCTCAGCGAATTCTTTGAAGAATGCTACTTCTTGGTTTGCCAAGAGTACCACTGACCTATCGAAATTGTATAAAATTCTTTCTAATTCTGCACTGAGATCGGATGTAAATTCTATTGATTGTAGGACAATTTTAGCAATTGAAAGATGAGTCAATATATGTACTCTTACCGCACGCAAATACGCGTGTCCTGTCATAATTTTTTCAATTGAATTCAATGCGTAAATGGTGTTAAACAGCTCTTTTAATCCGCTTCCAGTCATTATGTATCCAATCGATCCCATGAACGACATTAATAAATGGAATCCACCGAGTATTACGACGATATTACTTAATTTGAAGTCCTCATCATACGAGGAAACAATTTCCCGCGCTTTGAAATACAGGTGTTGGTCAAACGTCGATCGCAGTTGTGGTTGAGCAGTTGCGACATCACTTCCTGTACGCAATAACGCAATGATTAATTTCTCATGATTATATCGTTTTCGACATACCTCGTGAACAACTGTCGATCTCGGTCTCTCTAAAAGTTTACTCTTATTGTTCTTTCTTTTAACTCTTGAATTACGAAAAGTGTCCAATCCTTTTTTCTTTCACTTCAATTACTTCACTTTCTTGCAATGGAGTTTCAGAAATAAATCAATTTACGTTATTAGCCATGGCTTCAAAAATGCAAGCGACACTACTATACAGAACGATAAACATGTACTGATGACTCAATGATGAAACGATGAAACAAAAAAACTCGGCCGGCAGAAGTTTCATAGAAGGGGGAGAGAGGGACCGGCGGACCCTCAAATCATAGCAAGCCGATTTCTCAACGTAAAGTAAAATATAAGTAAAGTAAAGTGGTGGTGTGGAAATGAGTTTTTGGCCAAAACGAATGGTGAAGTAGACTTTGAGGCACTCGTACGCTAAATCTATTAATTTTACAAGAAAAAGGTACATAAATTACATAAATTACATAAATTATCGGAATGGCGCCGCGAGCGGCAAAGATACGAGATGGCAAAGTAGAAATTCGTAAAGAGCACATCGAAATCTATAAGATTATGAATTTTCAAAACTCCCGGAAAACTTTCCAAGCAAAACTACTCACTACAAACTCACTGACGCACAGGCAATCACTTACTACTATATGCACTTCACACTTTTTGAAACACTTATTATTTTATAGTACCTCCATGAAGTATTCTCAGATGGCGCGACGTTGCATGTTTTAACTAAAAATATTCCT
>NW_027045500.1:0-32086 GCF_025399875.1 Dalotia coriaria
AATCAATTTAATCGCACTTTTAATCTAAAGGAAGAGTTTTTTAGAATCTCACTACTGTATATTTTAATATAAATCTTCTTTTTAGTGATTCTTTGTTACTGTCATCATGCCTATTGCTTCAACGGTTGTCGTATCCCAATGGGCATCGTTTTCTAGTAAATTCAGTTCTTCACATGCAGCACGATATGTTGGAAATATTGTACCATTAACAGTTCGTAGTGACTCAAATGATTTTCGCCCACACACATTTACCAGCAATAACCGCAAATAGAAGCATTCATCATTCTCTGGATGTATATATACGACCCAGAGCATCAGTAGAACGTACATACGGATAATCAGGAACCGCATCGCCTTGCTTCCGTCTTTGAAAATTCTTCGATGAAGCATTGCAAGTGTAATAACGTGGCATCTCCGAGTAAAGCAAAGTTCGTGCAAACGTATCGCTTTGGCAGATCGCAAAAAAACTGGTCAATGTTGTCGCTGGAGGTGTTTCAGCACTTTGAATAGCATTTGAAGCTGTGAAATATACTCTTTGACCATTCTCCAAATGCACAACAGTTGGATGACGTTCGTGAATAGGGAATGCGAATATTCGCCAAATCGCTTCATTGCAGATTACATACCGACCAACTTGATAGCGCTCAATTTCATATTTCGGAGGGTTGGGTGCCAAAAACTGCCATATCGCTGCCTTTCGTGACATATTTGCAGATATGTTTTATGGACTTTATTGAATTGCAATACTCAACCTTACAATGTGTCTTGAACGTTTTGGAAAGAAGTGGCAAATATGAAACAATCCAACTGTTGTCGACCACGAAATCAATTAATTTAACTTTTGTTGTGATAGTCCGACCGTTGTTATCGGGTGATCGACGCCTATACAGTGGATAACCATCGTTGCCTGTGACAGTCTCTGCCGTTAATTTTCGTGGATATCGTTTGGAACATTTGCCATCGACCATGCAAGGTGAATTGGAATTGATGGGGCCACACGGTCCATGAATCATATTTGTGATTATGACATTATGTAGGTCTGGATCGGTTTCGTCATCGGGAATTTCAGCATATATGATATCATCTATTTGTTCTGGTTGAATTCCTTCCACTAACCAAATAAGATTATGTGCGTGCGGCTGGCCTCGTTTTTGCCATTCGATTGAATACATCCAACATCGAGTATCTCCAAACACGCGTTGTTTAACAATATACTCGTAGTTCATCATTGAGCGCATTTTTTGCCTGAATACACGTGTTGTGATATTTTGATCACTTGATGTTTGTCCAGGAAGCAGTAATTAAACAATTTCTTTCCATTTTGGATTACAGGTAAAAGTAATAAAGAGATCTGGCCGACCATAATCTATATAAATAAAAGAAAGTCGACTTAGTTACTACACTTATAACTAAAGAACGGCTTATCAAATTTAGCTAAAAATTGGTGGAGAGGTAGCTTAGGGCCAGGAGAAGGTAATAGGATACTTTTTGAAGTGAAAACTTTTTTAAAAGGCATTATATTCATTTTTTATTATTTTTTTTTCAAGGTGCTTCGTCCCTCCATTGTCGATCCACCATCCTGTATCTGCCGAAGAACTGGTCTCCATTTGAAGCATATCTTTATCGGTGACACCCAAGACTACATTGGTACTCACAGTGTTGCCCTGAGGAATACTCTTCTTCGGTCGTCCATCAGAAATCCACTTCTGACATTGTGTCTTCCAATGTCCTTTTTGCTTGCAATAATGACAATTGTCATTTTTCCTGGACTTCCTAATAGGTTTTATTTTTGCACTTCTTGCGAATAAAGCATCTACGGGAGCATCTTCTGTGACCTTTTTAAAATTTGGGTGATTAACTCTTCAACCGTCTTATCATCATCTTTTGAAAATAGTGTTTTGGGCAGTGCATTGCAGTGCTATGTGTATGCTTTGAACTAAGTGTAGCAGTGGCGCTATCTAGCTTAGAGGGTTGTGATGAGGGTTGTTAAGTTTGTTATTTAGTATAAGTTTTTTATGTATTGCGTCGCCACTCGTACTTCCTGCGCGACGCCATGATGGGCCGCTGAGAGGGAGTATGAGGGTGCAAATAAAAGGGCCAGCCGAGAGCGTCTCGGTCTTGTTTCCATCGAATCGTCATCCTGAGTTATCTGTGAGTATTTTGACCCTCAGTGCTTAGTAAGTTGTGCGTGCCCGTATTTCTTTGTGTTGTAATCTATTCCGGACGCCATCTTTCTTAAGTTATACTCTGACCTCTTTGAACTTGCACTTGAAAATCTATTAAGTTAGATCTCGCGAACGAGTCCTTCGCGAGTTAAATAAACATTGTTAAACAAACCGCAACCAGCTAGACTGGAAATTTTCAAAGTTACTTGGTAGAATATGCAAAATTTTACACACTAGTATCATGTCTGGTAATGCAGCCCAATTCTTGGACTTTAAACCATTATTCAACTCATTCCACAGACTTCTTAATTTTGCAACCTGAAGTGAAACTTCCTCTCCATTGACCCAACAAAATGCAAAAAAATCAGTACATTTCTTAAAGAGCTGATCTTTGGACGACGCTTCAAAATTTAATTTTAACGCCTCCCATGCTTCAAAAGTGTCTCTTAGTCCATAATTTTCTGGTAAACTGCATCCGTCACCGAACTAGAAATCATTGATTTTGCATAACTATTTGCCTTACAAAAAAGGTCACACGCCTTCTCATGCGTTTTGACTTCCTCCTCCGTAGCCATAGCTGATATGGGCTCAGGTCTGCTTAACGTCCCCTCAAAGACGTCAACGGCGCCTTCATGATAGTTTAACAAATTACGCTATTTTCTCTTCCAAATGGGTCAATCCAATGCTGCGTTGACGAAACTCCACCTAAAACAGAACACTTCGGCAACAACTGCATGAGAAAAAACTATTTTCTTTGCACACTCTTGTCTTTACTATATACTTGAGCTACTAGCGTTATCTGGGCCCACAACCTGTTGAAGTTTTTCTAAACATATTGAGTTTTTCTACTTAAGGAAAAACACAAGCTCAAGTTTTGAAAACAACGATTTATTGCAACACTAACTGAAAAAGTGAAAGTGACAATGATACAGCAGTTTATATACATACTAGCTGACCCGGCAAACTTTGTTCCGCCTCGCTTTGCTCTTGTGATTGAGAAGCAGGAAGTCGAGTCATACTAACACGGCGCTTTTCAAGTGCAATTTTTTGTTCTTCTTCAGTCCTTTCATTCGCAATCCTTCGAATCCCAGTTGCATTACGGTTTTGTCGGATAAGATTTGATCGTTTTGGTCGCAGCATGTTGAGTGGGGAAGCTACGAAGCATCGCACAAAGAAGAGACGGAGAAAACTCGTTTAGTATCTACCAAAGAAGTTTTCACTTCAAAAAGTATTAAAAAAAGTATCCTACACTTACTAAGTCTTATTCAAATACACACCTCAACCGGGCAACTTCAACCAACACGTACAAACACACGCACGTCTATGCTTAGGGGGAAGCTACGAATCGCACAAAGAGGAGACGGAGATAATAGAAAAATTTGTATTTGTGTTTGTATTTGAGTGTCGTTTAGTGCCATTTTAGAAAAGTTTTCACTTCAGAAAAACATCGAATTCAACTTTACTAAACATAAGTTCAACAGATTGGTCAGTACGTAATGGAATGCTGACTGAATATTTGCCAACTCTCCGCGGACCGTGGTTGTTTGAAAGTGTTGCTCAATTTCCTGCTCTTCGATCGTCATGGTGTGATTTGTTTGAATTTCTTCGAGCTCCCGAACGCGACAGCGATCTAGCTTTTCATATCTCTGTACACATGTAGTTGCTTTCATTAATCGATTCCCCGCCGGTGTTGTGTATCCACCTGAGAGGAGAAGACCAAATTTGCTGCTCTGCAGGGCATAACCATTTTTCACTTCATACACTCCTACCACACACATGGCTAGTTGTCGATTTGTCGATTTCTGCGGGCCAGTAGAAGTTTGGGTCAGCCAATGTGCGATCGTTCCAAACAGTGCTTCATTAATTGTTTCCTGCGGCGGAGGACACACCAGCTCTGGTAGGCCGTATAGTTCAGCCGTAAGCTCCCAATCTTTTGTGAAATATGGAAGAAATTTTGCGAGAACCTTTGCTTTGACAGTTTGCGCACCACCATTTCCCACTCCATTGATTTGTCCATACGTGGCCGTCTTTTCCAATCCGATTTTCTTTACTGCATTTTCGGTGATCAATAATGTTTGCGACCCTGTATCCAGGAGTGCACGGCATGTGAAGATCTCTCCATGTGCATTTGGAATTTTAATGAAGACGATTGATAGTAACTTCATACCTTCCGGAGCGTGATCCGCTGTAGACGACAATGATGCTATAACTGTTAGCGTACCCCTAGATTTCGCTTTCATTTCCCTGTGAAGCAGCGTGTGATGCTCTAGTTTACATTACTGCATCGCCAAAACGATCTACATTGTTGCTCATGTTTCTTCAAACAAATTTTGCAAATATTTTTTTCCTGTTCATATTTATTTCGTTCGTCATCTTTGTAAATTTTGTGCAGTTTTACAAAGAACGATGTGGATCATTGCACAATTCACATGTGTTGCTTGCCAGTTTGTTGGGCATTTCTACTGATGTACTGATTGATGACGATTGTGTTTGATCTTTGAGCTGTCTCTAATGCTTCGAATCTTCTTTCCATGAATTATAATACCATGTCGATGACCTGGATTTGATGCATGCTGGTGACGATTTGTTCGAAGATTTTTCCAGCCTCTGTATCCCATTTGCTGATAATAAAATAGGCAAATAGATAGGCAAACAGGTAAATGTTTTTGTTTGTTGCTCAAGGTTTTCAGAAGCTTGCATAAAGTCCATACAGGACAAATTGTCGAGTGACTTAAGATGATCCGCTGATTTGCTTTTGCATCAAGGGTATTCGATTACCTTTTCCATCAGGTTATCGAATAATTTGCGACAATTACTGAATCGATTTTCAAATGTCGTTCAGGCTGGGGTGGAGTGCACGTCTTCAATGTCCAAATTTTTGATTAATCGAGCCACTTCACCTTTCACATTCATCTTTAGGTACTTAAGTCGTTCAGCATCACTCAATTACAATCTTTTTAAATAAGTTTCTGAACGACCTCCATTTCTCGTAGCCACAATCAAATATCGGAATTGTGGCCATCGGAAACTGAATGAGTGGATTTCTGGACGCCACTGCTGGACCTGGGGTTTGAAATACCACGCGATCTCCAGGCAGGTGGGCTAGAACTTCGTGAACCTCTTGGATGCATTTCTCAACCATCTTCTGATCGTTGGTTGGTATCTCGCAGGCGTCGTCTAACAGATCTAGATATAAATCTTCCACAATTTTCTTCGGCTAGGTTAGTATTTTGTTAGTTCTTTATAATACTCTGAAGTGAATGTCGGCGGATTGCTCCTTCGATGTCTCGAGAAGGTGGTGATTGAATTGTCAAGACGTCTAAGACGATTGCTTAACTTTTTCAATATGGGATCAGGTTCTGGCTCTTGTTCATCCAGCATCATGCAGATTTCTTTGTATAGCGCTTCCATTTTTTTATCACGTTGTCTGCAAAGTACACGTGACTTGGCGGGTTCGCCAATTTCATTTTGGCGTCCGTTGCTTGAGCGCTTGCTCATCTATATATATAAAAGAAAGTCGTGTTGGTTAATTCCTTTATAACTAAAGAACGGCTAATTCAATTTAGCTAAAAATTGGTGGAGAGGTAGTTTAGGGCCAGGAGAAGGTAATGGGATACTTTTTGAAATAAAAACTTTTCTAAAAGGGCACTAAACGACACTAGAAAGAGACAAACATATTCGCGTATATGGATTATCTTGCGGGAGAATAAGAGAACGCAAATACAAGGTTTTCTATTATCCCCGTCTCCTCTTTGTGCGATGTTTCGTAGCTTCCCCCTAAGTATAGACGTGTGTACGTGTGGGTTGAAGTCGACCGGTTGTTGTTTTTGCATGGAGAAGGTTACTAGGATACTTTTTGAAGTGAAAACTTCTTTAGAAAACACTAAACGACACTGAAAGGAAACGAACATATTCGATTATATGGTTTAGCCTACGGGAGAAAAAGAGCACACAAATATAATGTTTTCTGTTATCTCCCTCTCCTCATTGTGCGATTCGTAGCTTCTCCCTAAGCATAGTCGTGCGTGTGTTTGTACGTGTTGGTTGAAGGTGCCCGGTTGATGTGTTTGTTTTAATAAGACTTAGTAAGGGTAGGATACTTTTTTTAATACTTTTTGAAGTGAAAACTTTTTTGGAAGATACTAAACGAGTTTTCTCCGTCTCGTCTTCGTGCGATGCTTCGTAGTTTCCTCACTCAACATGCAGCGATCAAAACGATCAAATCTTATCAGACAAAACCGTAATGCAAGTAGAATTTAAAAGATTGCGAATGAAAGGACTGAAGAAGAACAACAAATTGCACATGAAAAGCGCCGTGTTAGTAAAGCGAGGCGGAACAAAGTTTGCCGGGTCAGCTAGTAATTAATAAAAGTAAGTTTTAATTGAGTTACCTTTAGTTGGTTTCGAGTGGTAGCGACTTCCGCATGTTCTCGTAAAGATTTTATTGCCGTACCAATCGCACCTTGTTCATTGCACATTGAATCAATTTTTCTTGCCAACTGTGTTGATTTTGGCTGGTGTGGCAACCTGGTTGTTGTGCTCGGTTGCTGGGGCAATGTTTTTTGCTGCGCCGCAAGGTTGTAAGACTTCTATTCGACGCTACTCGGCTGCTCTTATTTGGTGCCTTCCCTACTCTCAACATTCAAGTGAGGTGAAGCTGTTGTGGATGCCTCAACCCAGGCGATGTTACCCTAGGCTTGGATAGCCTATCCGTTGGTTGTGAATGTAGGCCAAGACTTGCTATTCGACACGTGTTGTAAAGCCGTGTCGGTGTTGTTTTCCGAACTCCGTGGAGTCCGTGCGAATGGATGTCAAATTGATTCTAACACTCCAATCCGGTTCGAAGGACCATGTGAACGCGGATGCACCGTGCTTTGGTGACGACGCCGGTACTTAATTGCCTTCGGAGTACGTGTGCACGCCATGCACGTTGTGCTAGATTTGATGTCGGGGCGCAGGTTGTAAGGCCGGCCGCGTGTGATAGTGATATATGCTGATTCCTACAATTAGTATGCAGTGCTATGGCTGTATGCTGATTGCTACAGTTAGCTTGGGGTGCCAGGCCTGTCGGCTCTTCGTTGCGCGGGTTGTAAAGCCGTGCCCAAGGTGCTGATACAGATAGTTTGGATTTTACGCTGGTTCTACTCGTAAGGCAGCGGAGACCGAGGATATGTAGCCCGCAAAGGGTGTCTGCATGGCGTGCACAGGTCACGAACTAGTTCCAGGGTATGTAGCAAAGTACAGGTTAAGAATTAAAATGAGGATATGTAGCCGGCAGAGTGAACTCGCACAGTACAGTTTACAATCTAATTTTATTATTATCTATTTTCTTTAGCTTAATGACCGTTTGTAGGGCGGATGGCGCTGAGCGCTCTATGACTGTTTGTACAATATAACGTTTATTTGATATTGTCAGTCAAACATACACTGTGTAGTACGCTGGTTGTCAAAAGGCAGGGTATTAGCACGTTTTGTTGAACTTTGTCATGAAATCTATTTATTTTTGAAAAACAGTGACTTTCACCCTAAATTCCGAATTGAAGAACAAACATGGCTTAAAACTTGCGTGAGATCAAATATCTTTGAATGTTTTCTCTTTTTGTAAGAATTTATATCGACGTACGCTTTAACCGTGAATTCCGAAATAAAGACTGAAAATATTCTTCATCTTTGTCAGCTCTTCGACGAACTTAAAAAGTATTTTCCGGATGATCACGCTAAATATGGCTTGACTCGTAACTTATTTGTGGTCACGAACGAGAGCCAATTTAAAAAGGATGTCCTTGATCGATTTTTGGGCTGCTAGGTAAGAAAAATATCCCGAACTCTCTCGCAAAGCATTGAACTTTCGTTTCCCATAATACGATAAAAACAAAATACAAAAAGCGACTTGATGCCGAGTCAGAATTAAGGTTACAATTGTGCAAAATGGCTCAGGAAAATTGATTCAATTTACGACAAAAAACAACCATATTTTATTTTAAATATCAAATTTGTACAAGTTTACAACGATATGATGCCTTTCGAACATGGGTATACTGGATTCTAAAAATATTATAAACATAAAACTGAAAACTTATAGGAAATACAAAGTAACTATAAATACCTCGGTTTCTTCTGGTTCCATGTGTCACTTGTTTACTACCGTTTTTTGCTGAATATTCCTTTCTATCCAAGACAACTTCTACTCTTCTGAGTTCAATAGAATCAAAATTGGTTTTTATATTTTTTATTTGCTCAGTCATGGTTTTTAAGTTTTAAATTTTCAAGGTTGATTAACCAGTCTGGCACAAATGACTGGTATTAAAATTTGAAGCAACTTATATGGAATCTTGAAAGCGGAGTGGGGGGTAATACTTTAATTTAAGAATATTTCTGAGAACTCGGGTAAATTCAAGTTAATTTCAGGTAATAGTTTAACTGCAGATAATGATTGCTTAAGCCACTTAGGCTTAATAAAATTTAGTTCAAATTATATTTCACGATGTTATAGATGGTTGTATAAAATACAATATAAAAGAGCTGCAAGTTAATAAAAATGTTTGGGAAACATGATGGAGGACAATTGTTTATCATGCTGGTCATTGTTTTGCTGTAATGCAGTGTTATGCGCTTGCTACTCGTACCACAACAATACTCACTTCACTTTGGAAACACATGGGTTTCACGTATGCATGCGATTCATTTGACCGCACTTGGCATGAAATGAGTATTGTCCAGAAATATTATAATTGCTCTGATACAACGGAGGAGAAAAATCAAGAAGAGAGTCCGAGAGTTTTGGGTGCATCCCATCCACAGTGATAGATTATTAAATGTAAAATTTTACACGATGCATTCAAAAGTACTAGATTACCTGAAAAAGTTTTTCGCATTTTATCGGATGACCATGAAAAACTCGGAGCGAACTGAACCATTGGTCGAGTCGGCCGACTAAACAATCGGTCGGTGTGCGCGCTTGCGAGGAGCTCCATACTGATATCGCAGCCTATAGTTTGCCGATAGTTTAGTTTGAACGCAGTTGAGTAGCCTATCAAACTTATTTATCGGCCGATACAAAATCGTTGTAGTATGCGAACTTGCATACATCTTCATACTGATTATAAGCCCGACCAAACTATCGGCCGATAAAAAGTTTATGGACTGCGGGGGCTCTTATTCATCGTTTTCACGGTTATACGAGTTCGGGTATGCTATTCAGCGTTCGCCCTAGCATTTGTGTACTGGATGTGCTGTTGCGTGGCTGCGAAGGGCTGAGGGCAGAGTTAGATTTGTTGAAATTATTTTATATCTTTTCCTATTAAAACAAAAGATAATTATAACACCGCCCGAGTCGTTGAGATCGCTGCCGCGATCACGAAAATAAGCAAACGAAGGCCAAAAAAAACCTTACGTAAGTTTCCTGAAAGTGTTCTACAGTCTAAGTCTAATTTGTTTGATGCCTCATGTAAAACGAGTTCGGGACTGAGTCTCAATGTGAGTATGTATACCAAACCACAACTGCAAAATGATATCACCAATCTGCTACTGAAATGGAGAACCCACAAAGTGGTATTCACGGCCGACAATGAAAAGACGTACCGCCAGATCAGAGTACGGGAGGAAGATCTACAACACATCTTTAGGAGAACCACGCCGAATGAGCCGCTGCAAGAATTTCATCTGACCACCGTTACGTACATGACGACTGCAACTCCCTATCTGGCATTTCGGATGTTACTGCAACTGGCAAAAGATAAAAAGGAAACACATCCAGATCCAGAAATTGCAGAGGTGATCCAAAATGATTTCTATGTTGATGATCTAATTTCCGGTAGAGACGACTATGACAACGACTTGAGAGTACAACAAGTAATCATCACAGTCATGAAAAAGGGTGGCGTCAATTTGCGCAAATGGTCGAGCAACTCATCAAAAGTATTGCAAACACTTGGAGCAGACATGATAGACCAACAATCACAAAAAATTGGTGTAAGAATTTATGTCGACGAACGCCTTATGCGTGAATTCCGAAATGAAAGCTGAATATATTTGTAGCCCATTTGTAATGTTACGACCGTTGTCCCACAATACCAATAGAGTAATTAGCGATTAGACATTTATATATTATATTTTAAAACAGCATAAAAACGACGAAATTTTTATTATTCGTTTTTTATTAATATTGCGTCTATTTGAACGATTTCAACGATCTAAAATGCTTGAAAATGCTTATTTTAGCAAAACAGCACGTTTTGAGCTTTAATCTGCGTTTTAACGCGTAAAACAGCATAAAAACGACGAATTTTTATTATTCGTTTTTTATTAATATTGCTTCTATTTGAACGATTTCAAACTGACCGTAAAATGCTTTGAAAATTGATTACTAAAACAGCACGTTTTGAGTTTTAATCTGCGTTTTAACGCGTAAACGCATAAAAACGACGAAATTTTGGCTATTCGTTTTATTAATATTGCGTCTATTGAACGACGTACCGATCTAAAATGCTTGAAAATGATTATTTTAGCAAAACAGCAATGTTTTGTTTTTAACTTGCGTTTGAACGTAAACAGCACAAAATGACGAATTTTTATTGTTCGTTTTTTATTAATATTGTCTATTTGAACGATTTCAACGATCTAAAATGCTTGAAAATGATTATTTTAGCAAAACAGCACGTTTTGAGCTTTAATCTGCGTTTTAACGCGTAAAACAGCATAAAACGACGAATTTTTTTATTATCTGTTTTTATTAATATTGCTTCACGAACAGATTTAACGATTTAAAATGCTTGAAAATGATTATTTTGTGCTCAGCAACAAGTTTTTGAGTTTTAATTCGCGCTAACGCGCGTGTTTAAAAGCATAAAATCTAATAAAATTTTATTATTCGTTTTTTATTAATATTGCTTCTATTTAAACGATTTCAACGATCTAAAATGCTTGAAAATGCTTATTTTAGCAAAACAGCACGTTTTGAGCTTTAATCTGCGTTTTAACGCGTAAAACAGCATAAAAACGACAAATTTTTTATTATTCGTTTTTTATTAATATTGCTTCTATTTGAACGATTTCAACGATCTAAAATGCTTGAAATTAATTATTTTAGCAAAACAGCACGTTTTGAGCTTTAATCTGCGTTTTAACGCGTAAAACAGCATCAAAACGACGAAATTTTTATTATTCGTTTTTTATTAATATTGGGTCTATTTGAACGATTTCAACGATCTAAAATGCTTGAAAATGATTATTTTAGCAAAACAGCAAGTTTTGAGCTTTAATCTGCGTTTTAACGCGTAAAACAGCATAAAACGACGAATTTTTATTATTCGTTTTTTATTAATATTGCTTCTATTTGAATGACAACCACTCAAAATGCTTGAAAATGATTATTTTAGCAAAACAGCACGTTTTGACCTTTAATCTGCGTTTTAACGCGTAAAACAGCATAAAAACGACGAAATTTCTTTTTATTAATATTCGTTTAAGCCAATACGCGCCTATTTGAACGATTTCAACGATCTAAAATGCTTGAAAATGCTTATTTTAGCAGAACAGCACGTTTTGAGCTTTAATCTGCGTTTTAACGCGTAAAACAGCGCCAAAACGACGAAATTATTAGTTATTTGTTTTTATTAAGATGCGTCTATTTGAAACGATTTCAACGATCTAAAATGCCGAAAACGATTATTTCAAAGCGCGCTTGAGTTTTTAATCTGCGTTTAACGCGTAAAACAGCATAAAACGACGAAATTTTATTATTCGTTTTTATTAATATTGCGTCGTATTGAACGATTTCCAACGATCTAAAAATGCTTGAAATGATTATTTTAGCAAACAGCACGTTTTGAGTTTTAACGCGTTTAACGCGTAAACAGCATAAAAACGACGTACTTTATATTCGCTTTTTATTAATACGTTTTATTTAACGATTTCAACGATTTAAAGCCAGCCGAAATTAATTATTTTAAAGCAAAACAGCATGTTTTGAGTTTTAATCGCGTTTTAACGCGCAAAACAGCATCAAAAACGACGAAATTTTTTATTATTCGCTTTTATTAATATTGTCTATTTGAACGATTTCAACGATCTAAAATGCTTGAAAAATGATTATTTTAGCAAACAAGCAAGTTTTGAGCTTTAATCTGCGTTTTAACGCGTGTTGTTACAAAAACGACGAATTTTTACGCTATTCGTTTTTTATTAATATTACGGCGTGAACGATTTCAACGATCTAAAATGCTTGAAAATGCTTATTTTAGCAAAACAGCACGTTTCGAGCTTTAATCTGCGTTTTAACGCGTAAAACATCATAAAAACGACGAAATTTTATTATTCGTTTTTAATATTGCGTCATTTGAACGATTTAAATTGATTCAAAATGCTTGAAAATGATTATTTCTGGAAGTGCCGGCGTCGTTTTGATCTTCAATCTGCGTTTAACGCGTAAACAGCATAAAAACGACGAAATTTTATTATTGTTATTAATATTGCGTCTATTTGAACGATTTCAAACCTGACCGCTTGAAAATGATTATTTTAGCAAAAGCCGCACGTTTTATTTTAAATTCGCGTTTTAACGCGTAAAAACAGCATAAAACGACGAAATTTTTATTATTCGTTTTTATTAATATCAGCCTATTCGGAACGATTTCAACGATCAAAAATGCTTGAAAATGATTATTTTACAAAAAACAGCACACGGAGCTTTAACTGCGTTTTAACGCGCAAACAGCATAAAGACGAATTTTTTATTATTCCGCTTTTATTTACTACGGCCTATTTGAACGATTTCAACGATCTGCTTAAAAATGATTACGAAAACAGCACGTTTTGAGCGAATCTGCGTTGCAACGTAAAACAGCAATGTCAGACGAAATTTTTTATTATTCGTTTTTTATTAATATTGCGTCTATTTTGAACGATTTCAACAATCTAAAATACTGAAAATGCTTATTTTAGCAAAACAGCACGTTTTAAACTTTAATCTGCAGTTTTAACGCGTAAACAGCACAAAAAATGACGAATTTTTTATTAAGGCCTGTTTTTATTAATACGTTTCATTTAAACGATTTCCCCAACGATCAAAATGCCGAAAACATTATTTTAGCAAAACAGCAATCGCTTCGTGAGTTTTCTTAACGCACGTTTTAACGCTAAAACAGCATAAAAACGACGCAAATTTTTATTATTCGTTTGCCATTATTGCTTCTATTTTAAACGTAGATTTCCAACGATCAAAATGCTTGAAATATTTCTGGCAAAGGTTACCAGCCTGAGCTTTAATCTGCGTTTTAACGCGTAAAACAAGCGGCCAAAACGACAAAATTTTTATTATTCGTTTTGCCGCTTATTGCCTATTTGAACGATTTCAACGATCTAAAATGCTTGAAAATGCTTATTTTAGCAAAACAGCACGTTTTGAGCTTTAATCTGCGTTTTAACGCGTAAAACAGCATAAAACACGAATTTTTATTACCCGTTTTTATTAATATTACTTATTTGGAACGATTTCAACGATCTAAAATGCTGAAAATGATTATTTTAGCAAAAGCAAAGCACTAGCTTTTTAACACCTGCGTTTTAGCGTAAAACAGCATAAAAACGACGCGAAATTTACGACGCTGTTTTTATTAATATTGCTTCTATTTTGACCCATTTCAACGATCTAAAAATGCTTGAAAATTATTTATTTTAGCAAAATACACGTTTTGAGTTTTAATCTGCGTTTTAACGCGTAAAACAGCATAAAAAACGACGAATTTTTATTATTCGTTTTTATTAATATTGTCATTTGAACGATTTCCAAACAAGGATCTAAAATGCTTGAAAATTATTATTTTAGCAAAACAGCACGTTTTGAGCTTTAATCTGCGTTTTAACGCGCGTGCCCAGCATAAAAACGACGAATTTTTTATTATTTGTTTTTTATTAATATTGCGTCTATTTGAACGATTTCAACGATCTAAAATGCTTGAAAATGATTATTTTAGCAAAACAGCACGTTTTGAGCTTTAATCTGTGTTTTAACGCGTAAAACAGCATAAAACGACAAATTTTTTATTATTCGTTTTTTATTACGGTTGCTTCTATTTCTGAACGATTTCAACGATCTAAAAATGCTGAAAATGATTATTTGTGCTAAAACAGCACGTTTTGAACTTTTAATCTGCGTTTTAACGCGTAAAAACAGCATAAAAACGAATAATCTCTGTTATTCGTTTTTATTAATATTGCTTCTATTTAAACGATTTCAACGATCTAAAATGCTGAAAATGCTTATTTTAGCAAAACAGCATCGTTTTGAGTTTTAATTCAAAAGCCAACGCAAAAAACATAAAACGACGAATTTTTATTATTCGTTTTATTAATATTGCTTCTATTTGAACGATTTCAACGATCTAAAATGCTTGAAAATGATTATTTTAGCAAAACAGCACGTTTTGAGTTTTAATCTGCGTTTTAACGCGTAAAACAGCATAAAAACGACGAAATTTTTATTATTCGTTTTTTATTAATATTGCGTCTATTTGAAATGATTTCAACGACTGTAAATTTTGAAAATGATTATTTTAGCAAAAGCAAGTTAACGTTTTGAGTTTTAATCTGCGTTTTAACGGGCGGTGAAAACAGCATAAAAACGTGACGAATTTTTATTATTCGTTTTGCTTAATATTGCTTCTATCGCGAACGATTTCAACGATCTAAAATGCTTGAAAAATGATTATTTTAGCAAAGCGCGTAATGCTTTTTGAGTTTTGTTCCAGTGTTTAACGGCAAACAGCATAAAACGACGAAATTTTTATTATTCGTTTTTATTAATACGTTTCTATTTACAATACTTGATGCACTGTGAGTAAAACAAATAATGTAGCTTGAAAACCCCGTCTCACAAATAACTTTAATGTCAGTAGATAGTAGCATTTCTGAAGGTTTTCCCTTCTTCAGGCGAAGGAATTATAAACTGAAAACTAAAATCGCGTCTAATCCCTTAATTTACCCAAAAATTCTTAATCCCCTCGTTTAATCCTTACCCCACTCCCTAAAAAAATGTTTAATAAAACCCATAAATTCCTAATACCCTGTTTAATCTTTTACCCCACTCAAAGCTAAAATAATAAAAATCTATTTCCAAGTATTCGACAACTAGGTATTTTTGAAAAATATTAAACAATTAACCTTCGCAAATAAACTTCAGCGAAATTGGCCCGTTTTTCTTGACAAGAAGATGTTTGTTCTATGTTTAAAATTTATGCTTTCTATAGGCATCTAATTGTCTTTATTGGTAATGATTTTACTTTCAAGAACAAATTTTCTTGTCGGATGGGATGTTCTGACTTTTAATATGGCTATCAGTGGACTTTTCGAATCTATTGTATTTAAAATGCGCGATGTGTTCTTTTAAAACGAAAGTTAAAAATTGACCTTTCGCTTGACCAATATATTGTGAGTCACAAACAATCCATTTAATTTTGTAAATACCCGACTTTAAAAAACGCTTCCTCTTTTTATCTTTTCGATTACCTAGTAATTTTTAATGTTACTGGTGCTTTTATACGCAATTGTTAAATTTTTATTTTTCAAAAATTTTTATTTTAAACCTTAGTTAAATTAATGTCAAAAGGAAGCTAAATGTATTTTGTATCTAATTGATCGGTGAACGTGTTTAAAGTCGAGTTATCACGTTGCAGTTTTGAATTTAAATTTGTTTATAATTCTATTAATAATTATTGATCATAACCATTACTTTTTGCTACGTTCTTTATGCGTACCGTAACTCGTTATTATATCTCTGGTGTTAAAGGGAATGAAATTAGACGATGAACAAGCGAAAATTAAAAAGCCGCAATTTTGTAAGCTGGAACGGGTGGTTAGAACCTCGATGGAATGTAGCAACCGCATTGGTTATTTTCCCGTAAATGTCAAATTCTAATCTATTGTTATTTCTAATAACCAGTGTGTCCAAAAATGCAAGTTGACCATTTGACTCAGATTTGTATGTAAATAAATAGACGCGTATTTTGTGTTCAGAGTTTCCAAAACTTATGACTTGAAGAACATTTGAAAGATCGAAACCGCGAAAATGTCATCTACGTACCGGATCCAAATTTTGGAAAACACCCAATGTATTGGCCAAAACTTCTTCGAAATTGCTCATAAAACGCACTAAAGCTTGTTTATTTGAACATCAACGATCTAAAATGCTTGAAAATGATTATTTTAGCAAAACAGCACGTTTTGAGCTTTAATCTGCGTTTTAACGCGTAAAACAGCATAAAACCACGAATTTTTTATTATTCGTTTTTTATTAATATTGCTTCTATTTGAACGATTTCAACGATCTAAAATGCTTGAAAATGATTATTTTAGCAAAACAGCACGTTTTGAGTTTTAATCTGCGTTTTAACGCGTAAAACAGCATAAAAACGACGAATTTTATTATTCGTTTTAGTCAATATTGCTTCTATTTGAAACGACTAGAACGATCTAAAATGCTTGAAAATGATTATTTTAGCAAAACAGCACGTTTTGAGTTTTAATCTGCGTTTTAACGCGTAAAACAGCATAAAACGACGAAATTTTTATTATTCGTTTTTTATTAATATTGCGTCTATTTGAACGATCCCAAACGATCCAAAGTCGCCCAGCGCGTCCGAATATTTTAGCAAAACAGCACGTTTTGACCTTAATCTGCGTTTAACGCGCGTAAAAACAGCATAAAAAAATGACGAATTTTATTGTTCGTTTTTTATTAATATTGCTTCTATTTGAACGATTTCAACGACCTAAAATGCTTGAAAATGATTATTTTAGCAAAACAGCACGTTTTGAGCTTAAATCTGCGTTTTAACGCGTAAAACAGCATAAAAACGACGAATTTTTATTATTCGTTTTAACAATACGATTCTATTTGAAACGACTAGAACGATCTAAAATGCTTGAAAATGCTTATTTTAGCAAAACAGCACGTTTTGAGCTTTAATCTGCGTTTTAACGCGTAAAACAGCATAAAAACGACGAAATTTTTATTATTCGTTTTTTATTAATATTGCGTCTATTTGAACGATTTCAACGATCTAAAATGCTTGAAAATGATTATTTTAGCAAAACAGCACGTTTTGAGCTTTAATCTGCGTTTTAACGCGTAAAAACAACAGCATAAAAAAAATGACGAATTTTTTATTGTTCGTTTTTTATTAATATTGCTTCATTTGAACGATTTCAACGACCTAAAATGCTTGAAAATGCTTATTTTAGCAAAACAGCACGTTTTGTGCTTTAATCTGCGTTTTAACGCAGCATAAAACGACGAAATTTTATTATTCGTTTTAATAATATTGCGCCTATTTGAAACGATTTCCCAACGATCTAAAATGCTTGAAAATGATTATTTTAACAAAACAAAAGCACATTTTGAGTTTTAATCTGCGTTTTAACAAGTGTAAAACAGTTAGCGCAAAAAATCACGAATTTTTATTATTCGTTTTTATTAATATTGCTTCTATTTGAATTATCAAACGATCAAAATGCTTGAAATGATTATTTTAGCAAAACAGCACGTTTTGAGCTTTAATCTGCGTTTTAACGCGTAAAACAGCATAAAAACGACGAAATTTTTATTATTCGTTTTTTATTAATATTGCGTCTATTTGAACGATTTCAACGATCTAAAATGCTTGAAAATGATTATTTTAGCAAAACAGCACGTTTTGAGTTTTAATCTGCGTTTAACGCGTAAAACAGTATAAAAACGACGAATTTTTTTATTAATATTGCTTCTATTTGAACGATTTCAACGATCTAAAATGCTTGAAAATGCTTATTTTAGCAAAACAGCACGTTTTGAGCTTTAATCTGCGTTTTAACGCGTAAAACAGCATAAAAACGACGAATTTTTTATTATTCGTTTTTTATTAATATTGCGTCTATTTGAACGATTTCAACGATCTAAAATGCTTGAAAATGCTTATTTTAGCAAAACAGCACGTTTTGAGCTTTAATCTGCGTTTTAACGCGTAAAACAGCATAAAAACGACGAATTTTTATTATTCGTTTTTTATTAATATTGCGTCTATTTGAACGATTTCAACGATCTAAAATGCTTGAAAATGATTATTTTAGCAAAACAGCACGTTTTGAGCTTTAATCTGCGTTTTAACGCGTAAAACAGCATAAAAATGACGAATTTTTTATTATTCGTTTTTTATTAATATTGCTTCTATTTGAACGATTTCAACGACCCAAAAATGCTTCGGAAAATGATTATTTTGAGCAAAACGTTAATGTTTTGAGCTTTAATCTGCGTTTTAACGCGTAAAACAGCATAAAACGACGAATTTTTTTATTATTCGTTTTTTATTAATATTGCTTCTATTTGAACGATTTCAACGATCTAAAATGCTTGAAAATGATTATTTTAGCAAAACAGCACGTTTTGAGCTTTAATCTGCGTTTTAACGCGTAAAACAGCATAAAAACGACGAATTTTTATTATCTGTTTTTATTAATATTGCTTCTATTTGAACGATTTTAACGATCTAAAATGCTTGAAAATGCTTATTTTAGCAAAACAGCACGTTTTTGAGTTTACCCAGGCGCACCGCGTAAAACGTTACAAAAACGACGAAATTCTTTTTATTATTCGTTTTTGCCATTATTGCGTCTATTTGAATGATTTCAACGATCTAAAATGCTTGAAAATGATTATTTTAGCAAAACAGCACGTTTTGAGCTTTAATCTGCGTTTTAACGCGTAAAACAGCATAAAAACGACGAATTTTTTATTATTCGTTTTTTATTAATATTGCGTCTATTTGAACGATTTCAACGATCTAAAATGCTTGAAAATGATTATTTTAGCAAAACAGCACGTTTTGAGCTTTAATCTGCGTTTTAACGCGTAAAACAGCATAAAAAAACGACGAAATCTTTTTATTATTCGTTTTTTATTAATATTGCCTATTTGAACGATTTCAACGATCTAAAATGCTTGAAAATGCTTATTTTAGCAAAACAGCACGTTTTGAGCTTTAATCCGCGTTTTAACGCGTAAAACAGCATAAAAACGACGAATTTTGCCATTCGTTTTTATTAATATTGCTTCGCAGCTCTGAACGATTTCAACGATCTAAAAATGCTTCGAAAATGATTATTTTAGCAAAGCGTTCACGTTTTGAGCTTTTAATCTGCGTTTTAACGCGTAAAACAGCACATAAAACGACGAAATTTTTATTATTCGTTTTGCCATTGCGTCTATTTGAACGATTTCAACGATCTAAAATGCTTGAAAATGATTATTTTAGCAAAACAGCACGTTTTGAGCTTTAATCTGCGTTTTAACGCGTAAAACAGCATAAAAACGACGAATTTTTTATTATTCGTTTAATTAATATTTTATTTGAACGATTTCAACGATCTAAAATGCTTGAAAATGATTATTTTAGCAAAACAGCACGTTTTGAGCTTTAATCTGCGTTTTAACGCGTAAAACAGCATAAAAACGATGAAATTTTTATTATTCGTTTTTATTAATATTGCGTCTATTTGAACGATTTCAACGATCTAAAATGCTTGAAAATGCTTATTTTAGCAAAACAGCACGTTTTGAGCTATAATCTGCGTTTTAACGCGTAAAACAGCATAAAAACGACGAAATTTTTATTATTCGTTTTTATTAATATTGCGTCTATTTGAACGACGCCTCACCGATTCAAAATGCTGAAAATGATTATTATTTTAGCAAAACAGCACGTTTTGAGCTATAATCTGCGTTTTAACGCGTAAAACAGCATAAAACGACGAAATTTTATTATTCGTTTTATTAATATTGCGTTTGAACGATTTCACTGATCTAAGATGCTTCTGAAAATGATATTTTAGCAAAACAGAACGTTTATTTTAATCTGCGTTTTAACGCGTAAAACAAAGCATAAAAAACGACGATTTTTTATTATTCGTTTTTATTTATATTGCTTCTATTTGATTTCAACGATCTAAAATGCTTGAAAATGATTATTTTAGCAAAACAGCACGTTTTGAGCTTTAATCTGCGTTTTAACGCGTAAAACAGCATAAAAAACGACGCGAATTTTTTTATTATTTTTTTAATATTGCTTCTATTTGAACGATTTCAACGATCTAAAATGCTTGAAAATGCTTATTTTAGCAAAACAGCACGTTTAGAGCTTTAATCTGCGTTTTAACGCGTAAAACAGCATAAAAACGACGCGAAATTTTATTATTCGTTTTTTTAATATTGCGTCTATTTGAACGATTTCAACGATCTAAAATGCTTGAAAATGATTATTTTAGCAAAACAGCACGTTTTGAGCTTTAATCTGCGTTTTAACGCGCGTAAACAACATAAAACGACGAATTTTTATTATTCGTTTTATTAATATTGCTTCTATTTGAACGATTTCAACGATCTAAAATGCTTGAAAATGATTATTTTAGCAAAACAGCACGTTTTGAGCTTTAATCTGCGTTTTAACGCGTAAAACAGCATAAAAACGACGATTTTTTTATTATTCGTTTTTTATTAATATTGCTTCTATTTAAACGATTTCAACGATCTAAAATGCTTGAAAATGATTATTTTAGCAAAACAGCACGTTTTGAGCTTTAATCTGCGTTTTAACGCGTAAAACAGCATAAAAACGACGATTTTTTATTATTTGTTTTTTATTAATATTGTTTCTATTTGAACGATTTCAACGATCTAAAATGCTTGAAAATGCTTATTTAAAGAAACAGCAACGTTTTGAGCTTTTAATCTGCGTTTTAACGCGCGTAACAAAAGCATAAAAAAAACGACGAAATTTTATTTTTCGTTTTTATTAATCTTCCGTCTATTTTGAACGATTTCAACGATCTAAAATGCTTGAAAATGATTATTTTAGCAAAACAGTACGTTTTGAGCTTTAATCTGCGTTTTAACGCGTAAAACAGCATAAAAACGACGAATTTTTTATTATTCGTTTTTTATTAATATTGCTTCTATTTAAACGATTTCAACGATCTAAAATGCTTGAAAATGATTATTTTAGCAAAACAGCACGTTTTGAGCTTTAATCTGCGTTTTAACGCGCAAAACAGCAAGCAAAACGACGAAATTTTTATTATCGTTTTTATTAATATTGCTTCTATTTGAAACGATTTCAACGATCTAAAATGCTTGAAAATGATTGTTTTAGCAAAACAGCACGTTTTGAGCTTTAATCTGCGTTTTAACGCGTAAAACAGCATAAAAAACGACGAATTTTTTATTATTCGTTTTTATTACTGGTTGCTTCTATTTGAACGATTTCAACGATCTAAAATGCTTGAAAATGATTATTTTCAGCACGTTTTGAGCTTTAATCTGCGTTTTAACGCGTAAAACCGCATAAAAACGACGAAAATTTTATTATTCGTTTTTTATTAATATTGCGTCTATTTGAACGATTTCAACGATTTAAAATGCTTGAAAATGATTATTTTAGCAAAACAGCACATTTTGAGCTTTAATCTGCGTTTTAACGCGTAAACAGCATAAAAACGACGAAATTTTTATTTTTTCGTTTTTATTAATCTTCCGTCTATTTGAACGATTTCAACCATCTAAAATGCTTGAAAATGATTATTTTGTTGTTATTAACGTTTGAGCTTTAATCCGCGTTTAACGCGTTAAACGCTTATAAACGACGAAATTTTTATTATTCGTTTTTATTAATATTGGGTTCATTTGAACGGATTTCAACGATCTAAACGGAAAAAATAATTATTTTCGCAAAAACAGCACGTCTTGAGTTTAATCTGCGTTTTAACGCGCGTAAACAGTATAAAACGACGTGAATTTTTTTATTGTCGCTTTTATTAATATTGCTTCTATTTGAAAGATTTCAATGATCTAAAATGCTTGAAAATGATTATTTTAGCAAAACAGCACGTTTTGAGCTTTCATCTGCGTTTTAACGCGTAAAACAGCATAAAAAACGACGAATTTTTTATTATTTTTATTAATATTGCTTCTATTTGAACGATTTCAACGATCTAAAATGCTTGAAAATGATTATTTTAGCAAAACAGCACGTTTTGAGCTTTAATCTGCGTTTTAACGCGAAAACAGCATGTTCAATTTGTTCTTTTATTATTCGCTTTATTAATATTGCGCTCTATTGAACGATTTCAACGATCTAAAATGCTTGAAAATGATTATTTTAGCAAAACAGCACGTTTTGAGCTTTAATCTGCGTTTTAACGCGTAAAACAGCATAAAAACGACGAATTTTTTATTATTCGTTTTTTATTAATATTGCTTTTATTTGAACTTGATTTTAAATCGCGATCTATAATGCTTGAAAATGCTTATTTTAGCAAAACAGCACGTTTTGAGCTTTAATCTGCGTTTTAACGCGTAAAACAGCATAAAACGACGAAAATTTTTATTATTCGTTTTTATTAATATTGCGTCTATTTGAACGATTTCAACGATCTAAACTGCTTGAAAATGATTATTTTAGCAAAACAGCACGATTTGAGCTTTAATCTGCGTTTTAACGCGTAAAACTGCATAAAAACGACTAATTTTTTATTATTCGTTTTTTATTAATATTGCTTCTATTTGAACGATTTCAACGATCTAAAATGCTTGAAAATGATTATTTTAGCAAACCAGCACGTTTTGAGCTTTAATCTGCGTTTTAAGGCGTAAAACAGCACATAAAAAAAACGCATCTAGAAATTTTTATTATTCGTTTTATATTATTGCGTCTATTTGAACGATTTCAACGATCTAAAATGCTTGAAAATAATTATTTTAGCAAAACAGCACGTTTTGAGCTTTAATCTGCGTTTTAACGCGTAAAACAGCATAAAAACGACGAAATTTTTTATTATTCGTTTTTATTAATACGCGTCTATTTGAACGATTTCAAACGTGATCTAAAATGCTTGAAAAATGATTATTTTAAAACAGCACGTTTTGAGCTTTTACCCGCGTTTTTAACGCGTAAAAACAGCATAAAAAATCGACCAATTTTTTATTATTCCGTTTTTTATTAATATTGCGCCTATTTGAACGATTTCAACGATCTAAAATGCTTGAAAATGCTTATTTTAGCAAAACAGCACGTTTTGAGCTTTAATCTGCGCTTTAACGCGTAAAACAGCATAAAAACGACGAATTTTTATTATTCGTTTTTATTAATATTGCGTCTATTTCTGGAACGCGATTTCAACGATCTAAAATGCTTGAAAATGCTTATTTTAGCAAAACAGCACGTTTTGAGCTTTAATCTGCGTTTTAACGCGTAAAAACAGCATAAAAACGACGAATCTCTTTTTATTATTCGTTTTTATTAATATTGCTTCTATTTTGAACGATTTCAACGATTCAAAATGCTTGAAAATGATTATTTTAGCAAAACGTTAACGTTTTGAGCTTTAATCTGCTTTTAGCGCAAAACAGCCCACGAAATTTCGCCATTCGTTTTATTACTATTGCGTCTATTTGAACGATTTCAACGATCTAAAATGCTTGAAAATGCTTATTTTAGCAAAACAGCACGTTTTGGCTTTACCCGCCTTTTAACGCGTAAACAGCATAAAACGACGAATTTTTATCGTTTTTATTAATATTGTTTCTATTTGAACGATTTCAACGATCTAAAATGCTTGAAAATGCTTATTTTAGCAAAACAGCACGTTTTGAGCTTTAATCTGCGTTTTAACGCGTAAAACAGCATAAAAACGACGAATTTTTTATTATTCGATTTTTATTAATATTGCTTCTATTTGAACGATTTCAACGATCTAAAATGCTTGAAAATGCTTATTTTAGCAAAACAGCACAAGTTTTTGAGCTTTACCTGCGTTTTAACGCGTAAACAGCATAAAATGATGAAATTTTATTTTGCTTTTATTACCTTCGTTTTAAACGTGATTTTCAACGATCTAAAATGCTGAAAAGATTTTCATTTTAGCAAAACACGTTTTGAGTTTTAATTCGCGTTTTAACGCGCGGCGCCCGACGAAATTTTTATTTTTTCGTTTTATTAATCTTCCGTCTATTTGGAACGATTTCAACGACTAAAATGCTTGAAAATGATTATTTTAGCAAAAACAGCACGTTTTGCTTCACCCGCGCTTTAACGCGTAAAACAGCATAAAAAACGACGATTTTTATTATTCGTTTTTATAAATATTGCTTCTATTTGAACGATTTCAACGATCTAAAAATGCTTGAAAATGATTATTTTAAGCGTTATTAATGCTTTTGAGTTTTAATCTGGCGTTTTAACGCGTAAAACTGTACAAAAACGACTAATTTTTTATTACCCGTTTTTATTATTGCTCTATTTGAACGCCGGAGGATCTAAAATGCTTGAAAATGATTATTTGTGCCAGCACGTTTTGCTTTACCCGCGTTTTAACGCGCAAAGCGAAAGAAGTAAAACATCAAAATTTTTATTATTCGTTTTATATTACTGTTTGCACGGCTCGGAAACATTTCAACGACTAAAAATGCTTGAAAATAATTATTTTAGCAAAACCGCACGTTTGAGTAAATCTGCGTTTAAGGCGCAAAACAAGCATAAAACGACGAAATTTTATTATTCGTTTTTATTAATATTGTTGCGTCTATTTTGAACGATTTCAACGATCTAAAAATGCTGGAAAATGATTATTTTTGTAAGCAAAAACAGCACGTTTTGAGCTTTTAATCTCGCGTTTTAACGCGTAAAGCCAGCATAAAACGACGAATTTTTATTATTCGTTTTTTATTAATATTGCTTCTATTTGAACGATTTCAACGATCTAAAATGCTTGAAAATGATTATTTTAGCAAAACAGCACGTTTTGAGCTTTAATCTGCGTTTTAACGCGTAAAACAGCATAAAAACGACGAAATTTTTATTATTCGTTTTTATTAATATTGTCTGTTTGAACGATTTCAACGATCTAAAATGCTTGAAAATGATTATTTTAGCAAAACAGCACGTTTTGAGCTTTAATCTGCGTTTTAACGCGTAAAACAGCATAAAAACGACGAATTTTTTATTATTCGTTTTTTATTAATATTGCTTCTATTTGAACGATTTCAACGATCTAAAATGCTTGAAAATGCTTATTTTAGCAAAACAGCACGTTTTGAGCTTTAATCTGCGTTTTAACGCGTAAAAACCGCATAAAACGACGCAGTACTCTTATTATTCGTTTTGCCATTATTGCGTCTATTTTGAACGATTTCAACGATTTAAAAATGCTGAAAAACATTATTTTTAGCAAAAAACAGCACATTTGAGCTTAATTCGCGTTTTAACGCGTAAAACAGGTGCATAAAAAACGACGAAATTTTTTATTTTCGTTTTTATTAATCTTCCGTCTATTTTTCTGAACGATTTCAACCATCTAAAATGCTTGAAATGACACGCAGCATAACGTTTTGAGCTTTTAATCTGCGTTTCTAACGCGTTAAAACAGCTTATAAACGACGAAATTCTACCTGCTTTTATTAATATTGGCCTATTTGAACGACTTAACGATCTAAAATGCTTGAAAATACTATTTTCGCAAAACAGCACGTCTTGAGCTTTACCCGCGTTTAACGCGTAAAACAGTATAAAACGACGAATTTTATTATTCGTTTTATTAATATACGTATTTGAAAGATTTCAATGATCTAAAATGCCGGAAATGATTATTTTAGCAAAACAGCATCGCTTTGAAAGCCATCTGCGTTTTAACGCAAAACAGCATAAAAACGACGAATTTTTTATTATTTTTTTATTAATATTGCTTCTATTTGAACGATTTCAACGATCTAAAATGCTTGAAAATGCTTATTTTAGCAAAACAGCACGTTTTGAGCTTTAATCTGCGTTTTAACGCGTAAAACAGCATAAAACGACGCAGTTTTATTATTCGTTTTTATTAATATTGGCGTCTATTTGAACGATTTCAACGATCTAAAATGCTTGAAAACGCTTATTTTAGCAAAACAGCACGTTTTGAGCTTTAATCTGCGTTTTAACGCGTAAAACAGCATAAAACGACGAATTTTTTTTATTATTCGTATTTTATTAATATTGTTTATTTGAACGATTTCAACGATCTATAATGCTTGAAAATGCTTATTTTAGCAAAACAGCACGTTTTGAGCTTTAATCTGCGTTTTAACGCGTAAAACAGCATAAAAACGACGAAATTTTTGCTTATTCGTTTTAATACATGCCAGGTCGATGGAGTTCAGATTTCAACGATCTAACCGCTTTGAAAATGATTATTTTAGCAAACAGCACGATTTGAGTTTTAATCTGGCGTTTTTAACGCGTAAATCGCGGCAAAACACTAATTTTTATTATCTGTTTTATTAATATTGTTTATTTGAACGATTTCAACGATCTAAAATGCTTGAAAATGCTTATTTTAGCAAAACAGCACGTTTTGAGCTTTAATCTGCGTTTTAACGCGTAAAACAGCATAAAAACGACGGAAATTTTTATTATTCGTTTTATATTAATATTGCGTCTATTTCCGAACGATTTCAACGATCTAAAAATGTTTGAAAAATACTATTTTAGCAAAACAACAGCACGTTTTGAGTTTAAATCCGCGCTTTCACGCGTAAAACAGCATAAAACGACGAAATTTTATTATCTGTTTTTGATAATATTGCGCCTATTTGAACGATTTCAACGATCTAAAATGCTTGAAAATGCTTATTTTAGCAAAACAGCACGTTTTGAGCTTCTTTAATCTGCGTTTTAACGCGTAAAACAGCATAAAAATCGACCAATCTTTTATTATTCGTTTTTTGCCAATATTGCGTCTATTTCCGGAACGATTTCCAACGATCTAAAAATGCTTCTGAAAAATGCTTACTTCAGCAAAACAGCACGTTTTGAGCTTTAATCTGCGCTTTAACGCGTAAAACAGCATAAAACGACGAATTTTTATTACCTTGTTTTACATTATTATGTCTATTTTAAACGATTTCGCAACGATCTAAAATGCTTGAAAATGATTATTTTAAAGCAAAACAGCACGTTTTGAGCTTTAATCTGCGTTTAACGCGTAAAATTGCATAAAAAACGACGAATTTATTATTCGTTTTATTAATATTGCTTTATTTGAACGATTTAAACGATCTAAAATGCTTGAAAATGCTTATTTTAGCAAAACAGCACGTTTTGAGTTTTAATCTGCGTTTTAACGCGTAAAAACAGCGCAAAAACGACGAAATTTTCATTATTCGTTTTATTAATATTGCGTCTATTTTGAACGATTTCAACGATCTAAAAATGCTTTGAAAATGCTTATTTTAGCAAAACAGCACGTTTTGAGCTTTAATCTGCGCTTTAACGCGTAAAACAGCATAAAACCACGAATTTTTTATTATTCCGTTTTTATTAATATTGCTTCTCATTTGGAACGATTTCAACGATCTAAAAATGCTTGAAAAATGATTATTTTAAAGCAAAACAGCGTCGTTTTGAGTTATAATCTGTGTTTTAACGCAAACAGCATGTAAAAAAAACGACGAATTTTCGCTATTCGATTTTTATTAATATTGCTTCTATTTGGAACGGGGATTTCAAACGATCTATGTAATGCTTCGAAAATGATTATTTTAACAAAACAGCACGTTTCTGGAGCTTAATCTGCGTTTCAACGCGTAAAAACAGCATAAAAAACGACGAAATTCTTATTTTTCGTTTTTATTAATCTTCCGTCTATTTGAACGATTTCAACGATTCAAAAATGCTTGAAAATGATATTTTGTGCAAAACAGCACGTTTTGAGCTTTTTAATCTGCGTTTTAACGCGCAAAACAAAGCATGCAAAAAAAACCACTTTAAAATTTTATTTTCGTTTTAATAACTTCCGTCTTATTTTGGAACGCGATTTCAACGATCTAAAAATGCTTGGAAAAATGATTATTTTACAAAACAGCACGCTTGAGTTTTAATCTGCGTTTTAACGCGTGTCGCGGGCGCGACGATTTTTTATTATTCGTTTTATAAATATTGCTTCTATTTTGAACGATTTCAACGATCTAAAATGCTTGAAAATGATTATTTTAAAGCAAAAGAGCACGTTTTGATGACCCATGTTTTAACGCGTGTAATCAGTACAAAACGACCAATTTTTTATTATTCGTTTTTATTAATATTGCTTCTTATTTGAACGATTTCGACGATTCAAAAATGCTTGAAAATGATTATTTTAGCAAAACAAGTTAACGTGTTTTTGAGCTTTTAATCTGGCGTTTTAACGCAAAAACAAAGCATAAAAACGACCTAGAAATTTTATTATTCGTTTTGAGGCTAATATTGCGTCTATTTGGAATGATTTTCAACGATCTAAAAATGCTTGAAAATAATTATTTTAGCAAAAAACCGCACGTTTTGAGTAAATTCGCGTTTAAGGCGTAAACAGCATAAAAAAACGACGAAATTTTTATTATTCGTTTTTATTAATATTGCGTCTATTTGAACGATTTCAACGATCTAAAATGCTTGAAAATGCTTATTTTAGCAAAACAGCACGTTTTGAGCTTTAATCTGCCTTTTAACGCGTAAAACAGCATAAAAAAGACGAATTTTTATTATTCGTTTTTATTAATATTTGTGTCTATTTGAACGATTTCCAACGATTCAAAAATGTGTTTTTGAAAATGATTATTTTAGCAAAACAGCACGTTTTGAGCTTAATCTGCGTTTTAACGCGTAAAACAGCATAAAACGACGAAATTTTTATTATTCGTTTTTATTAATATTGCTTCTATTTGAACGATTTCAACGATCTAAAATGCTTGAAAATGATTATTTTAGCAAAACAGCACGTTTTGAGCTTTAATCTGCGTTTTAACGCGTAAAACAGCATAAAAACGACGAATTTTTTATTATTCGTTTTTTATTAATATTGCGTCTATTTGAACGATTTCAACGATCTAAAATGCTTGAAAATGCTTATTTTAGCAAAACAGCACGTTTTGAGCTTTAATCTGCGTTTTAACGCGTAAAACAGCATAAAAACGACGAAATTTTTATTATTCGTTTTTTATTAATATTGCGTCTATTTGAACGATTTCAACGATCTAAAATGCTTGAAAATGATTATTTTAGCAAAACAGCACGTTTTGAGCTTTAATCTGCGTTTTAACGCGTAAAACAGCATAAAACGACGCAATTTTTATTCGTTTTACATTATTGCGTCTATTTTGAACGATTTCAACGATCTAAAATGCTTGAAAATGCTTATTTTAGCAAAACAGCACGTTTTCAGCTTTAATCTGCGTTTAAACGCGTAAAACAGCATAAAACGACGAAATTTTATTATTCGCTCTTTTTTACTATTTGCGTCTATTTAACGTGATTTCAACGATCTAAAATGCTTGAAAATGATTATTTTTAGCAAAATGTTAACGTTTTGGAGCTTTTAATCTGCGTTTTAACGCGTAAAAACAGCATAAAAACGACGAATTTTTATTATTCGTTTTATTAAATATTAAGCTTTATTTGAACGATTTCAACGATCTAAAATGCTGAAAATGATTATTTTAGCAAAACAGCACGTTTTGAGCTTTAATCTGCGTTTAACGCGTAAAACAGCATAAAACGACGAAATTTTTATTATTCGTTTTTATTAATATTGCTTCTATTTGAACGATTTCAACGATCTAAAATGCTTGAAAATGATTATTTTAGCAAAACAGCACGTTTTGAGCTTTAATCTGCGTTTTAACGCGTAAAACAGCATAAAACGACGAATTTTTATTATTCGTTTTTTAATAATATTGCTTCTATTTGAACGATTTCAACGATCTAAAATGCTTGAAAATGATTATTTTAGCAAAACAGCACGTTTTGAGCTTTAATCTGCGTTTTAACGCGTAAAACAGCATAAAAACGATGAAATTTTTATTATTCGTTTTTTATTAATATTGCGTCTATTTGAACGATTTCAACGATCTAAAATGCTTGAAAATGATTATTTTAGCAAAACAGCACGTTTTGAGCTTTAATCTGCGTTTTAACACGTAAAACAGCATAAAATGACGAAATTTTTATTGTTCGTTTTTATTAATATTGTTTCATTTGAACGATTTCATCGACCCAAAATGCTTGAAAATGATTATTTTAGCAAAACAGCACGTTTCAAGCTTTTA
The DNA here is from genome assembly GCF_025399875.1 of Dalotia coriaria. Classification (NCBI taxonomy): domain Eukaryota; kingdom Metazoa; phylum Arthropoda; class Insecta; order Coleoptera; family Staphylinidae; genus Dalotia; species Dalotia coriaria. Next base: position 30,301 of record NW_027045500.1, read on the forward strand.
ATCTGTGTTTTAACGCGTAAAACAGCATAAAAACGACGAATTTTTATTATTCGTTTTTTATTAATATTGCTTCTATTTGAACGATTTCAACGATCTAAAATGCTTGAAAATGATTATTTTAGCAAAACAGCACGTTTTGAGCTTTAATCTGCGTTTTAACGCGTAAAACAGCATAAAAACGACGAAATTTTTATTATTCGTTTTTTATTAATATTACTTATTTAAACGATTTCAATGATTCAAAAATGCTTTGAAAATGATTATTTTAGCAAAACAGCACGTTTTGAGCTTTAATCTGCGTTTTAACGCGTAAAACAGCATAAAAACGACGAAATTTTTATTATTCGTTTTTTATTAATATTGCTTCTATTTGAACGATTTCAACGATTCAAAATGTTGAAATTACTATTTAGCAAAACAGCACGTTTTGAAGTAATCTGCGTTTAACGAACAACGTGCTCTATGCAGGCGGTCGGCACGGCAGGGGCCGAGCAAAAGGAAAAGCGACGCCAAATGCAAAACGACCATGTTACATATGTGGAGCTACTGATCATTGGGCGGCAAGATGGCCAAACCGAGGCAAAAACGCGGCAAAGCAGGTGGACAGAGTAGAGAACAGCTATATCGAGGAAGCATGGGCCGTGACACCAACGCCAAGATGGTGCCTGGACAGCGGATGTACGTCGCACATGTGTTCCAGCGAGGAGCTGATGACAGACTTGCAGGACTGTACAGCAACGTTTTTATTCAGGAGAGATGATGCCATTATACACCCAACAGAAAGGTGAGACAGTAATGATAGCAGATCGGATAGAGGAACCTTATTACCTCCCGTGAACGCAGGAAACGAAAGCGCTGGAACCCACTACGCCGAAAAGGAAACGAGCATCACGGATGCACAGCTGTGGCATGCAAGACTTGGCCACCTACACATGGACGCAGTTGTCGAATTGTCGAGTTGACAAGCGACAGGAATCAAAAAGTTGACGTCTGGGAGAACGTCGTGCGACATATGTTATCGAGGAAAGATAACGTCGAAACCATTTACGCCGAGAACTGAGAGGAGCAGTAGATTGCTCGAAATAGTCCATTCAGATTTATGCCAACCATCAAGTACGAAATCAGAAGGTGGAAACAGATACTTTGCTACTTTCATAGACGACTACAGCGGCTGGTGCGAGCTGTATTTGTTGAAGAGCAAAGACCAGGTATTCCAGGCCTTCAAGGAGTACAAGAATTTCGCAGAACGTCAATCATAATATATATTGCAATAAGCAGTTCGACGATTACTTGAGGAATGAAGGCATCCAACGACGCCTAACAGTGCCATATACGCCTTAGCAGAATGGAGTAGCCGAGCGTATGAATAGAACGATCGTCGAAATGGCCAGATGGTTGCTGATACAATCAGGATTACCCACGATGTATTATAGCCTCTCGGCTATACTGACGGCGAATTACCTGAGAAACAGAAGTCCAAGCAGAAGTCATCAGGGGGTGACCCCATATGAGCTATGGATTGGTAACAGACCACTTCTAAGACATCTCAGAGTATTCGGAGCAAGAGCATCCATTCTGATGTTGTATCCCAGACGGCGAAAAACTTGATGATAAAGCAATTGAAGGCAAATTTGTTGGATATTCATGATCGGCTAGCTACAGAGTACGTCTAAAATGACACAGGAAAGATTGTCGAGACGAGAGACGTACAAATAGTTGAGAAGACGCGCTTGGGCGTCGAAAGAGGATCCCGGTGGATGCTGAATACCACAATCTACTACGAAGA